>NC_133805.1:30181097-30481097 GCF_043250625.1 Sebastes fasciatus | reverse complement strand
GCTACGTCAGAATTGATTCGGCAAAGGAGTTTCCATAACACTTTTAGCGCTTCAACTCTTTTTCAACAAAGGCAAAAACCACCTCAAGCGAGCGGAAAAACTTTTTTTGCGCAACTGAAAGAGTTTTATTGAATTTTGCCATTTTCATAAAGCTTTTCTAATGTGATATACTTCAAAATAAGCGTAAAAAATATGTGAATAGAAACACGGATAATGGCTTCTCTTACGTGGTTGGGATGATTCTGGAAAATAACGATTTGCTCTGCAGTTTTTCATTAGATAACATCTTAGTGTTGGGAGTTATAAGCACTCAAGGATGCTAACACTGTATACCGTCTGAGGAAACCATCCAACTCCACTGCTACAGGAGATCCTTATCCCTCAAGATTCTCAAGAGGCACAAAAAAATGAACCTGGAACTCAATATTATTGCCAATTTCAGATTTATTTAACCGATAGCATGGGGCAGTCCCCAAGGGCTTATTCTGCAGCTGCCGGCAGCCAGGGGTCTTGTTCGCTCAGTTGTTCAGTGCATTCATACCAAGAGCAAAGCAAATTTTCGCCTCGCTTTCGAGGAGAGGAGATACCAACAACTTTTCTTTCTGCCATTTCCACCATCAACCATGGAATAAATAACCACTGTTGCTGCTTTGTACATGTTGGTGAAGTCCCAGATATGTCAGAAAACCTATCTAGCAAGCCACACTTTGCTACTACGGTATGAACCTAAAATAAACATGTTGTGCTGTGATTTAATTGCAATAAACGCATCAAAATGATGCCGAAATAACTACATAATGATGCTGATTTGTAAAAAGTCTGAATTTATGCTTTGCCAGGTCTGTCCGCAAGACGACAAGCAGACAACTTTTAAAATGCTTGTTTTCTGAATATAGTTTGGATTGATCAGTGCCAGGCTATGCAGCTCCATCAACACTCAACATAAAGTCATCTAGGCATAAATACGGCAGCGACGTTGTTGTTTCTACCGTAGACAGTCTGTGGTTTCTACACAGAGTTTGGTCCGGTCTCTGTACAGATATGATGTATTATCGTAGCTCTGGGTGACCACAAACAGAAGATTTATTTCCTCCATTTCTGATTCAACAACGTCAGGACGTCAGTGACGACAGGAGGAGAATCTCAACGCTGAGAGGCTTTCACCACACGCTTCGCTCTTGGTGTGAATGCGTCATTAGTGCGGGGTTTCTTTGCTGATTTCTGATGATGGTGGTGGTTTTCGCCTTGAGGCATCTATCAGCATGGGTTCTTGTAAACTTTACGAAAGATGCATTCTGAACTCATAGTTGTATTTCCATGTGTCGTCTGGCTGGGATGCTTATGCGTTACGTTCTTCTTCTCCTGCGACGAGAACACTGTTCACTCTCTGAAAACCACTGCATCTCTCTGGCCCTCTCCCCGGGCTGTCGGTGCCTCCTTCCAGATGTTTGGATCTGAATCTTTGTCCTCCAGGAGATTCAACCTCACCTCTTGTCTCCCTTGTGTGCATGTTGTCCATACCCCCCCTTCCCATCTGTGTGAATGGTGTGCCTGAGTGTGGGTCCCCATGATGGAGAGGAGTTTGTGTGGTTCAGGTCTGTTTGGAATCACTTGAAGTTGCTCAACATCCTCCCGGAGTCATTATGTTCACAATTTATCATTTTGTCATCCTTATTTTCCATACTATAGTTTTATCATGTTGTTCTATTCTGTATACACAACATCTATTGCATGTCTGGGGTTTTTTGGGGAGTTTTTCCTTATCTGAAGGGTGGGTCAAAGGACAGAGGGTGTTGTATGCTGTACACATTGTAAAGCCCTCGGAGGCAAATTAGTGATATTGGGCTATATAAATAAAAATTGACTTGACGTGATGTGTTTTCTTGATTGATGGCCACTTGCTGGTTTCATCAGCTCCATCCAGGCTTCCTCTGCTTCCACCAAAAGTCCTGAATGACATACGCCCATCACGACTCCTTAAATAACGTTTTCTATCCCTATGTTCTGTTTTATATGGACACATGTCTCCCATGCCTCACTCACACACACACACACACACACACACACACACACACACACACACACACACAGGCAGTGTCATTCATTGTGTTCCCTCGTATACAATCCCCACTCCACCCCACCTTATCTCCCCCACACAGATAGCTGCTATCATTGGTGCAGGTATAACAAAGACAAGCTTTTTAATTAAGAAAAGGCGTTCTGCTAACATCACCACGCCGCCTCACTGTTTGTTCCCAGCACTTATTTGTCAGGAACATGAGCCTCAATAAAGATTAACCTGCAATGCCAGTTATGAGCTGTTGGTGTGAGTGTGTGTGTGTATGCGTGTGTGTGTGCATTTGCATGTTTGTCTATCTTCTTGCACGTGGGAAATTGGAGAACAAAGACTAAATTTCGAATTTTATAGAGGCTGCTGGCATGCAGGGTTTATGCTAGACCTTTTTCTTGACGGCCAATATGCCCGTTAATATTCCAGAATTCCGGCCAAATTGAACAACTACCAGACGTATGTTTTAAATAGCCAGATATTAGCCTACATTTGACATAAATTGAAAATAAGTTAAATTCATTGAATTTGAACAATCGGTCTGACACGGGCAGAGCTGGACACACCGCAGAAGACTCTCACCAACGGCCCCAAACTGTCCGATGGCTGACCGTCGGCCTGGTGTGTCAGGGCCTTAATGATGGGTTAAATGCAGAGGTCAAATTTAATTTATGTACCTGTATGTATATAAAACTAATCTAATAAAGTTTAAAAAAACAAGTTTATGTAATATAGCTATATCAAAAATGTAGCAGTGCTATATTTTCACTGTAATGTGAAGGAAATCTCCAGGTAGCGCTATATGTTAGCGCTGTATGTTAGTGATGTTAGCTATGTTAGCACTGTATGTTAGCGCTGTATGTTAGTGATGTTAGCCATGTTAGCACTGTATGTTAGTGATGTTAGCTATGTTAGCGCCATATGTTAGTGATGTTAGTCATGTTAGCGCTGTATGTTAGCGTCGTATGTTAGTGATGTACAGACGTAGGCAAAATTGTTGGTACTCTTCCGTTAAAGAAAGAAAACCCCACAATGGTCACTTAAATAACTTGAAACTGACAAAAGTAATAATAAATAAAAATTTACTGAAAATTAACTAATGAAAATCAGCTGTTGCTTTTGAATTGTGGTTCAACAGAATCATTTAAAAAAACAAACTGATGAAACTGGCCTAGAGAAAAATGATGGTACCCCTAGAAAAGATGTAAAATAATGTGACCATAGGGACATATTAAACTAAGGTGTGTCCTGTAATTAGCATCACAGGTGTCTTCAAACTTGTAATCAGTCAGTCTGCCTATTTAAAGGGTGAAAAGTAGTCACTGTGCTGTTTGGCATCATGGTGTGTACCACACTGAACATGGATCACAGAAAGCTAAGGAGAGAGTTGTCTCAGGAGATCAGAAAGAACATTATTGACAAGCATGTTAAAGGTAAAGGCTATAGGACCATCTCCAAGCAGCTTGATGTTCCTGTGACTACAGTTGCACATATTATTCAGAAGTTTAAGGTCCACGGGACTGTAGCCAACCTCCCTGGACGTGGCCGCAAGAGGAAAATTGATGAGAAATTGAAGAGACGGATAATACAAATGGTAACCAAAGAGCCCAGAACAACTTCCAAAGAGATTAGAGGTGAACTCCAAGGTCAAGGTACATCAGTGTCAGATCGCACCATCCGTCGCTGTTTGAGCCAAAGTGGACTTAATGGAAGACGACCGAGGAGGACACCACTGTTGAAAGCAAATCATAAAAAAGCGAGACTGGAATATGCCAAAATGCATATTGACAAGCCACAAAGCTTCTGGGAGAATGTCCTTTGGACAGATGAGACAAAACTGGAGCTTTTTGGCAAGTCAAATCAGCTCTATGTTTACAGACGCAAAAATGAAGCATACAAAGAAAAGAACACTGTACCTAATGTGAAACATGGAGGAGGCTCGGTTATGTTCTGGGGCTGCTTTGCTGCATCTGGCACAGGGTGTCTTGAATCTGTGCCGGGTACAATGAAATCTCAAGACTATCAAGGCATTCTGGAGCGAAATGTGCTGCCCAGTGTCAGAAAGCTTGGTCTCCGTCGCAGGTTATGGGTCCTCCAACAGGATAATGACCCAAAACACACAGCTAAAAACACCCAAGAATGGCTAAGAACAAAACATTGGACTATTCTGAAGTGGCCTTCTATGAGCCCTGATCTAAATCCTATTGAACATCTGTGGAAGGAGCTGAAACATGCAATCTGGAGAAGGCACCCTTCAAACCTGAGACAGCTAGAGCAGTTTGCTCAAGAGGAGTGGGCCAACATACCTGTCGACAGGTGCAGAAGTCTCATTGAGAGTTACAGAAATCGCTTGTTTGCAGTGATTGCCTCAAAAGGTTGTGCAACTAAATATTAAGTTAAGAGTACCATCATTTTTGTCCAGGCCAGTTTCATTAGTTTGTTTTTTAAAATGATTCTGTTGAACCAAAATTCAAAAGCAATATCTCATTTTCATTAGTTAATTTTCAATACATTTTTATTTATTATTACTTTTCTCAGTTTCAAGTTATTTCAGTGACCTTTGTGGGTTTTTCTTTCTTTAACGGAAGAGTACCAACAATTTTGCCTACGTCTGTATGTTATTGCTGTATGTTAGTCATGTTAGTGATGTTAGCGTTGTAGGTTAGTGATGTTAGCGTCGTATGTTAGTCATGTTAGTGCCGTATGTTAGTGCCGTATATTAGTATGTTAGCGCTGTGTTGTGTGTGGTTAACTGAAAATGTTTTGTTCCACTCGAGGAAGCAGTTTGGCAGTCTTTTACCACCAATGCAAATGAACTGTAAATGAATGAATTGAATGAATGAATTCATAGACAGGGTGTGTTATAAGATAAGATAAGATAAGATAAGATAAGATAGAACTTTATTAATCCCGAAGGAAATTCTTGTGCCAGAGATTGCTCAAAAATACAACAAAATTACAACAAGTTGAAGTGTATAAAATACAAGTGTATAAAATAAAAAGTACTATTTCTAGCACCAGTGCCTAATAGAATAACAATTAAGTAAGATACATTTAGTGAAATGAGTACATAAGATAAGTCAAATAAAAAAAAAGGTAAAGTAAGCTAAAAAAAACAACAGAAAAATAAGTAATACTGCATGTGATGAGAAAAGAAGTAATATTGCACATGTTGGACATTAATATTGCACACAATGAACAGTGATATTGCACATGAGAATGGAAAAAGTAGTATTGCACATGATATTGATATTATAGTTGTTGTCAGTGTCCGGTGATTTCAGCTGTCCTTCCTGCAGAATGGGGAGGAGTTATATAGTCTGATGGCCGCTGGTAGGAAAGACCTCCTGTGGCGTTCTCTGGTGCACCTCGGAGGTCTCAGTCTACGGCTGAAGGTGCTCTGGTATGACTCCAGTGTGGCGTTCAGAGGATGAGAGGCGTTGTCCCTATAATGAGTAGTTTTCTCAGCATCCTCCTCTCCGAAACCTCTCTCAAAGACTCCAGTTCAACTCCCAGGACAGAACCTGCTTTCCTGATGAGCTTGTTGAGTCTATTAGCATCGGCTGCCTTCACCCTGATGCCCCCGCACACTACAGCGTAGAAGATGACGTTGGCCACCACTGAGTCATAAAACATCTGCAGCATGGTTCTGCAGACGTTGAAGGACCCTTCTTGTACACAGTCTGTGTGTTCTTAGACCAGTCCATTTTATTGTCTAAGTGGACGAATGTCCCAATGTCTAACACTGCAGCTGAGTGTTAAGCTCTGCTGGCAAATACATCTCCTCCCATTTAAATACCAACCTCTGGAATGGACAACAATGTTCCGCAATTTCAATTGCAAATTTCTAAAATTTCACAAAATCAATTGCATATCAACACATGATGATCTATAATTCTGAGCAGATGTGACAAGATTAGATGATAAATGGAGCACCAGCTGGTTTTGATAATTCATGGCATATAATGTTGTTTCCCACCTAAAAGGCCTTTAGCAGCGAGTGGCAGCAGGACAGTAATGCTTTGTCTGCAGTAGGCTAAAGGAAGAACAAGCAAGACATCAAGATCTATTTGAGAAATTAGTTTCCTACACCCATATATCAATTCTTCATCATTTGTATGTTTGAATTCTTGTTATTTCAGCACTTTTTTCTCTCATTTTTGTTTTTTTTCTTGTTAGTCTTTGGCACAAAAAAGGTGGATGGACACCTACCTACAGAATGAGCTGCAAAAATAAACTGCAGCAAAATCCAGGAGGGTACATTTCTGTACCAGAGAGATCACGATGCACACACACCTCTGTGGCGTCTCCTCTCATCATCCCTCTGTGTGTGTGAGTGTAGACGGAGGCTTCTTCAAAGTTTGCGGGCCCTCCCCCCCTAAACGGTGACGTTTTGAGGCTGATGGATCCACATTACGCACCGCCTCTCTGACAGCGCCCGGCTGCAAGCCCGTACGTACTGCATCTCCGCTCAGGCGGTCTGATTCCCCCGTGGGTTGCATCAGAAAGCAATACAATTTTCTTTCGTTGGGAGACGGCAGAGGCAGAGAGTCCACTCGCAGAGCACCACATACATCTCCTCGCACACTTTCACTTTGCACACGAGCAGATCCGTTTCCTCAGCAGAAAACAGCTCACTTCTCCAATTTGCCGAATCCGCCTTTTAGATAGCAATGCTGGCTTTTAGAGGGAGATGAAACTCTGATTGGTTTAATTCCTGTTACGCCCAAAAAACACTTAATTAAGAGACTAAATACAACCCCCTTGCCCACACAGGGAACATCAGCAGCTTGTGGCGGCTGCCTTGCTGAACGGCTGCGTGTTTCACGGGTGTGCTGTCTGCCCTTTCTTTCTACATAGAGTTTGCCTTTCATAATGGCCATTTCATTTCATTATAAATATAATTCATATTTATTTTAGACAGAAAAAGGTTAAGAAACGTGTGATAATTTGTAAATAATGGTAAAAGTCCACAATTAAAACCCTGTTCTATATTGTTACGAGCCAAGCCCTGTCTCTTTAAGGTGTGGCCTTGTGGGTAACCTGTGTGTGACGTAGTCAAGTGGAGGAGCTGGTCTGTGTTGTTGTGATGGACAGAGACGGAGAAGAAGTGTGCGTTAGTTAGCCACAGCCTCAGTGAAGGATAGAAGTCAGTTACCGTTGCAGTGTTACAGAGAGGAGGCTAAAGTTAGTTAGCCAAGTCAAGGAAAACTCCCAACTACGGTTCGGAGCTGAGAAGCTGGGAAGGTAACAATATTTATTCATGGAGCTCTCCAAGTCACTGCATGTTCTACAACACTGTCCTGAACATATTTCAGAATAAAAGCCTTGTGTTAACAAATGAAGGAACTCTGTCCACTGAAAAAAAAACGCTTGAGGACTTTTATTTTTAAATGAAAGCAGGAAGTTTTGATTTAAAAATACATTTTTACTTTTTTTCATGTCCGTGACATATTCTACAGATATAGACATTGAAAGTGTAGTATTGTTGTAAGTATGATGTCAATATACAGTCAATAGATCACTTTCACTGTCTGTCGTTGCTGTGAACCGCGGGTGGCTGGCGGTAAAAGTAGGCAAGACCTTGAATCTCTAAAAGAGATGCAGCTGACACGCAGCCGAGGCGATGCACTTACACCATGCACTTTAGGCCATGCGCTATAGATCGTTAGAATAGGGCCCAATGTGTCTGGAGATTCATACCTGAATGCATCAAGACCCATAGATAATGATGACAGTCCAGTCACAGAGGCCTGACAGTGAGTGAGACTAAATTAGCTAAGTCATGCTAAACAGCATCGACATTGACCATTTTTCTAGATGGTAATATTTCAGCTGCAGTTGTAGAAACTTCATTGAAATACTCTGTCTTCTTTAGATGTTTTTAATAATGTATTATGGGTGATGTGCTGTTATCTGCTTTGGCAGGAGACACAGATAAAAGCCATTTAACAAACAACGCTGTGTTGTTTAGTGCTGTGTACAGCAGTAAAATGATAGTTGGAGCCACAGGCTGCTGGGTTGTTACCAGATAAAGACAACAAACAAGAAATGATTCTGACAGCTGAATACTTAATGCTGTCTGCACATTTATACACACTTACTTTCTATTGCAGAGACAAACAAGACTTGACCGCTAGCCACTGCAGGAACATTAAAGGAGTTCAACACCATTGTAAAAATCTTTATTTGCTGCGTTTCCTAGAGTGAGAATAGAAGATCAATAGTGCATTAGTGGGTAACTTCGGCATTTTTCAACCATAATTGTCCCATGTTTTTGTGACTAACTGACTAATGGGGACAACAATTTCTGAAATTGGTCCAGTATTGAGGGAGAGTGCTGTAGACGGCAGCTGCTCACAGTGTGATATATGGTGCTATTGGGGCAAGCTGGCATTTACGTCCACTAAAAGTGCTTGTTTTTGCCACATTATGGAAAGAGACTCGTTCAAGTAGGAGTCTAGTGAAATCTGGCGAGGTGACGTGATGCAGGAAGACAACGGTGGAATAGTGGAATTAGGGTTGTCAATCGATTCAAATATTTTAATTGCAAATAATCACATGATTGGTCATAGTTAATCGAATAATCGCAAATTAATCACAAATTTTGTATCTGTTCAAAATGGACCTTAAGGGAGATTTGTCAAGTATTTAATACTCTTGCTTTATGCAAATGTATGTACATATTTATTGTTGGAAATCAATTACCAACACAAAACAATGACAAATATTGTCCAGAAACCCTCACAAGTACTGCATTTAGCATAAAAAATATTATAAATAAATTAAATTGGGTACTTATCAATTAACATAAAGTAGACAAGTCTGTGGAGGATGAAATCCCTCTGGTGGAGTGCGCTCTGATGCTCTGTGGGGGATCCACGCCAGAGGAGAGAAATGCCTGCGAGACAGCCTCACACAGCCAGTGTGACGTGCGCTGTGCAGAGGAAACCCCTTAGATTGCTCTCTGTAATGCACAAACATGCCTGGCAGATGTGCGCGTAACATGACAGGACAACAGGACAGGCACGCACTGGGCAGAGGAAATGAGACATGGCTTCCTCCTCAGATCTGTGAGGAGGAGGAAAGAACCCATCATTCTCGATCTGAAAGAGCTGGTGATGTTTTTCGGCGTAAACGCCGGCGTAAAAATAGCCTAGCTGCCATCTCCTTGGATCCTGAGACATGAATGAGCCACAGAGAGAGCAGATAGATCACTAATGGTACATGTCCACAGCCTCCGTCCTCACTGGCGTCCGACGCGACTCGCCGCCTCTTGAAACTCCAGAGAAACTTTCCCACTAACCGTTGTTGATCCAAAATAAAGACAGATTCATTCTCGCATTTATTGTTTTCAGAAACACATTTCGGTGAACCATTTTCGTGATATAAGAGAAGTAAGTTTCCAAACGATCTGCCATGTTACCAGGATAAGATACTCATGTTCATGTAAGCACACTCGCTGTGATGATGTGTATCATCCATTTCATCAAGTGTCTGTGAGATTAGCTCTCACATATTCAACAATGAGGTGTTTGATCATTATTCACACAGTCCTTAAAGGTTCTGGATCTATTGAACACTGATAAAAAAAAAAATCAGTCCGATGTTAAAAGACAACGAGGGTTGAATGTCACACACTTTAATAACGTGAGAACAATACATTGACATATGGCTTCAAACACAACAGTGCAGTGAATTGTTTGAGCAAACCCAAATTCCCACACATATACAAGCCATCTGACAGGTGATAAAATTAGATAAGATAATCCATTATTAGTCCCACAGCGGGGACATTTGCAGGATTGCAGCCGAGGGGAACAGCTGCGCAGCACATTCAAAGTGGTTGACGTCACTTCAGAATACCGCTGAACTGTCTCGCCTGTTATCATCGTCAATAAACCCTTACGAAAAAGTAGTCAATGCATTAGTAGTATACTTGTAAGTGTACTAATTCAATACTTCTTGGGACTAAATTGGCCCACTTTTTAGTTTATAAAAGTATACTTTTAAGTGTACTTTAAGTGTAAGAACAGTAACTTTGAGTACACAAATAGTTTACATCTAAGTTGTATTTTGTACTGCAACAGTATTATGACCTTTACTACAAGTGAATTGGTATACTGTTTAATAGTTACATACTTGTAGCTCATTTCTTAGTTTATGAAAGTACACTTTAAAATACTCTCAGTTCAATAGTTTTTCACACTGCAAGTATACTTGTAGCCCACTTTTCAGTTCATGAAAGTTATATTTATAGCCAATGATTTATGCATTACATAAAGAGACTTTCTCCTTTTGCCATTTGACTTGATGTTCTGTGATGATAAAACATGTGGTGATTTTGTTCCAGATGACACAGGTTTAAAAATCATCTAAACCTTAAACTGCAGCTCATGACAGAGCAACAGTCTTCTTGTGATCAATGTGTTTTGTTTGTATTGTGAGATAGGTGACATTTCCTTTTCTCTCGTGACTTTTGTTGTTATTTTTGATGATCAGATTCCACGATCTATTATCTCCGTTAGAGGACAACGACTTGGACGAAACTGTGACCCAAATTCAGCAGCAGCATCCAGACTCTGGATACAAGATGATGGTTGGGCACCTGAATGCACAAGGCATACACATACAAAGTAGGCAGAAACAGGTTGTGATAACGGAAAGGAAAAAAAGTTGAAAAAATCTGGAGAAAAACAGGACAATTGTGACCTCAAGAGGAAACCGGGAGAAGGCAATGACAATTGGGATGGTTGCCTAGTATGCCCTATCTCTCCTCTCAACTCCCACACACGGCGAAAAACGTTCCCCAGACTCAGCCAGTGGACATTCGTGTGGTACTGTATCTTACACAGGAGGTTAATAAACCTTATGATGCCCATGTGTACTCTATAGAGTCTGATTCATTTATAAATCTGCAGGTCTTAATGGCACGGTGCTTCTCTGAAAACCGAACTATAGCCTAAAACACAAAGACATTATCACACACATCTTTAAATTATGATCATTCAGGGAATTATGTTGGACGTCTGTACCTCAGAGAAAATGATCCTTGACTCTGAGCAAAGTGTCATTTCCCTCCAGCCCTTATTACCCAGCATGATTATGTTGTTTCTGAGGATGATGGCTAGTCAATCATCAGCACTACTAGCAGGTATACCAGCCTCTACTGCACACACACACCCTTTACAGTATGTATACACGTAGCCTGAACTGCGCTAATCAGTGCTCCTACAGCCAACGTCACTCTGATGACGGACAGAGGGGCTAAACGTAATGACTGCTGTTTACAATCAATCAGCAAGAGGGACATAGAGGGAGAGATGGCATTAATGATGATCGGGAGGATGAGCAGTTTCCCTCATACCTCCCATCCTGGTCTGAGGAAATATGGGGAATGACTTGTGCTTTTGCTCCTGAGGGGGGGAAAGATGAAGAGCAGTTGGAGAAGGAGGAATAAGAAAAAGGAATGAAATGAAATAAAGAAAGGAAGATGAGATGGTACAGTAGAACGAGGTGCATAGAGAGGACAGGAAAGAAGAGTTGAAGGGGAAATGAGATGAGAAAAAAATGGCAGACGATTGTGTGAAGAAAAGCCCAGAGGAGAAGAGAAAAGAACAGCTGTAAACAAAAGATAATGCGTTGACACAAACTCATTTTAACATCACTAATTTCTTTAACACATTAACGCAATTTGCGATTTTTAGGTTGTAGCGGCTCAGTTTTAGAGCTAGATTGAAGATACTGGTATCATATGAAACTAGAAAACCTGAGGAATCCAACCATGTCGTACCAGCTTGATATGAAGGAGGCTAAAACTGTCATGGCCATTTTCAAAAGGGGTCCCTTGACCTCTGACCTCCAGATATGTGAATGAAAATGTGTTCTATGGGTACCCACAAGTCTCCCCTTTACAGACATGCCCACTTTATGATAATCACATGCAGTTTAGGGCAAGTCATAGTCAAGTCAGCACACTGACACACTGACAGCTGTTGTTGTCTGTTGGGCTGCAGTTTGCCATGTTATGATCTGAGCATATTTTTTTATGCTAAATGCAGTACCTGTGAGGGTTTCTGGACCATATCTGTCATTGTTTTGTGTCTTTAAGTGATTTCCAATAATAAATATATACATACATTTGCATAAAGCAGCATATTTGTCCACTCCCATGTTGATAAGATTATTAAATACTTGACAAATCTCCCTTTAAGGTACGTTTTGAACAGATAAAAATATGTATGATTAATTTGCGATTAATCATGACTAAATATGGACAATCATGCGATTAATCGTGATTAAATATTTTAGTCGATTGACAGCCCTAAAACAGATGTAACAGATATGTAACAGATATAAAAATAGAGAGAGGATGTAGGAGCAGATTGGGTAGAGATAACAGAAAAGAAAAAAGAAGAGGAGAAAAGAGCAGAGAGCAGGAATTGAGTGGTGAAGGAGGGTTTGAGTCAGTCGGAAGTCTTGACTGGCAACTGAGTTCCAATATGTCTTTTATCCAAGAAGCAGTGTTAGTCGTGACCTGCACTGGCAATATACACAACTCAGTAATGAGTATTGCTGGGTTCATTCCTGCTCTACCAGTGGCCTTTTTCACACACAACCGCCATAAAATATCAAAAAGAAGAAGGTCAAGGGTTTCTAAATACTGTAGAATGTGAGTAGAACCAAAGAACGTACATTGAACTGTTGGCTGTGATCATTTGACTAGTTCAAAAGAAAACAGCGCTAAGCACTGTGCATTGACCAATAGAATGAGTAAAGCGTGTTTTATGCTGGCCACATCCGCGAGGGTTGCGAGTGTCCGCACGGCCAAAGTGACGTTACACCATCAGACCTGGCCCGGTTTTCAGCTGTCAAATTTTTCCAACTACGTGGACGCGGATGGGCGGACGAAATGGAGAACTTTGAGGAGCTTTGAGAACGTCTGTTTGGCATGAGGAGAAACCTGCATGGATGATTCCATGTCAGCTCATATCCGTGCTGCCGTTCTTGTGGAAAGTATAACCAAAGCCATAGCCCGCTACAGCGGTCACAGTTCTTTGCAATGGCAACGGTACACATATAAACAGCTGCTGCTCTGACCATCCAGCTCATGAATGTATTACCTGCTATGTTGATTTGAATGGGAATGTCCGTTCTGCTCTCATTCAACTTCTATGGTCAAGGGTCACTGGGCAGGGCATGAGCGCGAACAATGCGAATCATGAGACTGAAACCAGGCTCCTCAAGGGTTGGCAACAATAGAGCGCTCCAGGGATGATGTATTTTTTTAGGCCAAATGGGAAGTTTAGCATCACCCTGGTTCCCTCGAGAAAAAAGCCAATGGGATTGTTCGACTCGGTTTTGGATTATAGCAGAAAATAAGCTCTGTGGCAAACAAAATTTTAAGATACAGCAAGATAATCTCCACTAATGAACACCACTTTATGATTTTTTGAAGCATGAATGTAATCACCAAAAGTAAAAAGCTAACGTTAGGCTATAAACAAACTACACCTCGGTCACATGAGCGTGAGTACACAACAAGGCTGTAACGGCGGACGAGTTGGCGTGATGACGTTTAGTAGTCTCATTTTGCCACTTGTTAGCAACCGCCTTTTTTAAAGACACATAAAGGCTTTGTTAAAATCTCTTCACAACTAATGCTAGAGAGTTACCTAGAGCGTCATGGTTTGAAGCATAGGGCCGCTGAACAAGCGTTGGTATTTGAGAAGTTGAGTGAGAATGTGTTGAATGTGTAAGGACAAAAAGTAGCAGATTTCTATGTAATTTCAGTGTACTTTTAGCTGCAATTATCACATGGGACAGACCCGGTAGTGTAGATGCAACTTTTACAGGTCGCTTACTGGCTTTAGTGGCTTAGTTACACTTGGGAGGAGTAAAGATTACACATGTGTCTTGAAGAGATAGATGCAGTTTCAGATTTACAACATCCATAAAGGTGGTTATTGTGCGCAAACAATATGCAAGCAATACACGGACTGGTTACTTCTGCTAGATTGGATGATAGGCAGAATTAATTTAACCTTTTATTTTTTGGTCTTTCTTTCTTCCTCCCTATTTTCTGGTGCCTTCATGTCGTCTTTTATCACTCCTTCCCATTTTCTCTACCTCTACCTGGTGCCGAGCGTCGGGCCGTGATAAAAGTAAGCATGCCAACCGGTAACTGTAATGTAACAACCTTGGAAGCTTCCATCAGATACCGGGTGAGCACATTTCCTGAAAGTACCACAACAGCAATAACAACAAAATAAAGGCCCACTCCATTGATGAGAGAGAGTCTGGAAAATAATCATAAAAAAGTTGCTTTGTATCACAAAGAAAGGATCCGTTGTTGTCCAAACAACATTCATCTGAGGGGCCACTGCCTGAAAAGAGTTCCTATTCTACCAAAGATGAGTCAACTATGTTGTCTGTTGTGTTTGTATGATTGCATGATTAATGCTGATGGCTGTGATTCTGCAAAGCCTCCTATTGAAACGCCACCAGTGTTTTTATTTGAGCTTCCCTTTGATTGGCTTGTCAGTTTGCTTGGACAGATTGGAGCATAATGTAGGCCAACAGTACCTGACCTGTACTACCTGAAATCACACATACTGCATTCACACCAACATACAGTACACTTTCACTCCATATTGTTTGGATATAGAGTTTAAAAGGGGGGAAACAACAACAGTTAGTTGCAATTAAAACTGCCAGAAAATATCGCCCAATGTCGGCTGGGATCGGCTCCAGCCCCCCGCGACCCCTAACGGGATAAGCGGTTGCAGATGGATGGAAGAAAATAGCGTTTACGGGTAACTTTGGTATTTTTCAACCCTGACCCTATCTTCCCATGTTTATGTGACTGAGTGACTGATGGGGACAACAGTTATTGAAACTGGTCCAGTATTGAGGTCGAACGCTGTAACCGTAACCACGAAACGAGCTGCGAGGGCAAGTGAGCAGCGTCAATTTAACGTTACGTCCCCCAACAGTGCTTGTTTTTGCCACCGACAGGCTCAGATTGTTATGTTTACTGTCTGACAACACAATATGCTGAAAGATTATTTTGGAATTTTTGCTCAATGATGCCACAAACATTCTACCTACTGATGCTTTAAAGCTGCTTCCAGTGCAGATTTTTTTTGTCAAAACCAGAGGTTCCGAGAATTGTGCTGGGATTTGTGGAAAATCAGGAAATTGCCAATTTGACAGTGCAATCAGCATAGGAGAAAAAGAAAAGTCTACAGAGAAAATAAACAATTTCGACATTAAATCTGATTCCATCGCAGATTTCCAGATGAGTGATGAATCGAAAAACGGTGAGTCGGTGTCTAAGTTGCATGAAGACGTCAAGTTCCGGACAAGTCAAGTCACCCAAGATTTCAAGTCACAGTCAAGTAAGTGATGAATGTGATGTTGTTTTGGTAAATGAGATTTGGAACACTTTAACATTTTTTCAATCTTTAATAATGTGCCTGTTACAAGTGAAACTGCTGATGTGGAAGAGGGAATTGAGATGGAGCAGCCTTGTCAGACTAAGAGTATTGCAGGAGATGGTAACTGTTTCTTCAGGTCTTTATCACACGTGGGAAGTGGAACTGCAACAATTCACAGAAAGATCAGACTTGCTATATGATGGTACATCTTTACAGATTTTTGTCATGAATTAGACATATACCTCTATTGAGCATTCCCAATGAGCATTTTTCCATTGAAAAGACATTGAAAAAACGTCAATGGCCAAAAGACTGTATCAATAGGAACTTACTGTATGTGTTGTATTTGCAACACGGAGCAAAAGTTGTTGTTGCACCCTAGAGGAATAAATAGTAAAAAAGAGTATGGAAACGGCGTTTACCATGTATTTCTCTGGTGTGTTTTGGTGACAAAACGTAGTTCGGAGACCTCATCTGGTATTCCTCCCAGTGAAGATCTTGAATTGTGTGACCTCCTGTCTCCGGTCAGTCATGTAGTGTGAAAACCACAACGACTTCAAGACTCCCGATTACAAGACAGCAAGTTATATAGTTTGAACAGTACAGAGATCTGACCACTTTGAAAGTCATGCAGTGTGAACTTTTATATGTACGTTATAGGTTTGGCATTCCATATATGTTCCCCACGATATCAGAGGGAGTACTGGCCATGTTTTTTTTTGTTAAAAGGACACCCTGTCTAGTATTATATGGATGAATTTGGGAATTCAATTTGAAGCTTCCACATCTTTTTCCCCATTCTGTATTCCCATTTCAATTTTATTTCAACAATATCTTCAACAGTGCTGGACATAGAACAATGTATCCTAAAAAAATGATAAGTATGATATCTCCCAAAAAAAATAATTTTCTATTTACAATTATGTTTTGTGCATTCTCCTATGAATGTGCTGCAACATGAGCGATCAGTGTGCCAGCACAAGCCCTTGCAGTGCAGAACCTGTTTAGGCAACAAAACCACTTAGTTAGGTTTAGGAAAACATCGAAGTTTGGGTTAAAACAACTACCCTATCTTACACCCGGGACAAAGTACCCCCCGTCAGTGGACAGCAACAAATAGTAAACGGAGTGCTCTCCTAATCAATCAAATAATAAACTCATCAATATAAGACATTTCTAAGGCGAATGAATGACAGCACAAGTTAATTAAAACCCTAAATCTACAAGCACACACAGTTTATTATGAGGTGAACACACACATGGACACACAGACACGGTTCATTAGGTAGCAGACTAATAATGGGTCAGTACCATGTAGTGAAACCTGCAATCTCATTCATGCACACAAACACAGATTCACACACACATACACACACACACACACACACACACGCACACACACACACACACACACACATAGACTGATGAGAAGGGCCACAGGGGGTGAGAACCATGCTAAAGCAGGTGCAGGTGCTTTTGATATCACATGTGCATGTGACGTATGTTTGCACTTTCATTTGCTTCATGTCAAAGGGAGAAAATAGTAGCATTTGAGCTCTTCCCATGCTGTCTTAATCAGCATGAACTGGAAATGAGACTATTTTCTCCTCACAATATGCTATGAAGCACAATGACTAAAGCAAGGCACATGCATGGAGAGTGAGAGCTCTCGTTTTTCTGAGGATCTGTGATAATATGTACTGTTAATGTCGACACAAAGATATGTACCAGGAAATTGCTCTGGCTAACCCGAGAGCTAGAGCGAACTACAGCACACACATGTGGTTCCCACTTTACTACTTTATACACAGTTTAACACAGATCCTCAGAAAAACAAGAGCTCTCACTCTCCATTCATTTAGCCACACAATATTCCCAGTACACAAACTTACCAACAACATAAATACACATAAATACGGCTGGGGGCTGTAACACAGATCCACTAACGCAGGTCTACTGACACTGGTCCACTAACGCTGGTCTACTGACACTGGTCCACTAACGCAGGTCTACTGACACTGGTCCACTAACGCAGGTCTACTGACACTGGTCCACTAACGCTGGTCTACTGACACTGGTCCACTAACGCAGGTCCCACTAACGCAGGTCTACTGACACTGGTCCACTAACGCAGGTCTACTGACACTGGTCCACTAACGCTGGTCTACTGACACTGGTCCACTAACCCAGGTCTACTGACACTGGTCCACTAACGCAGGTCTACTGACACTGGTCCACTAACGCAGGTCTACTGACACTGGTCCACTAACGCAGGTCCCACTAACGCAGGTCTACTGACACTGGTCCACTAACGCTGGTCTACTGACACTGGTCCACTAACGCAGGTCTACTGACACTGGTCCACTAACGCAGGTCTACTGACACTGGTCCACTAACGCTGGTCTACTGACACTGGTCCACTAACGCAGGTCCCACTAACGCAGGTCTACTGACACTGGTCCACTAACGCAGGTCTACTGACACTGGTCCACTAACGCAGGTCTACTGACACTGGTCCACTAACGCTGGTCTACTGACACTGGTCCACTAACCCAGGTCTACTGACACTGGTCCACTAACGCAGGTCTACTGACACTGGTCCACTAACGCTGGTCTACTGACACTGGTCCACTAACCCAGGTCTACCGACACTGGTCCACTAATGCAGGTCTACTGACAGTGGTCCACTAACCCAGGTCTACTGACACTGGTCCACTAACGCAGGTCTACTGACACTGGTCCACTAACGCTGGTCTACTGACACTGGTCCACTAACGCAGGTCTACTGACACTCGTCCACTAACGCTGGTCTACTGACACTGGTCCACTAACGCAGGTCTACTGACACTGGTCCACTAACGCTGGTCTACTGACACTGGTCCACTAACGCTGGTCTACTGACACTGGTCCACTAACGCAGGTCCCACTAACGCAGGTCTACTGACACTGGTCCACTAACGCAGGTCTACTGACACTGGTCCACTAACGCAGGTCTACTGACACTGGTCCACTAACGCTGGTCTACTGACACTGGTCCACTAACCCAGGTCTACTGACACTGGTCCACTAACGCAGGTCTACTGACACTGGTCCACTAACGCAGGTCCCACTAACGCAGGTCTACTGACACTGGTCCACTAACGCTGGTCTACTGACACTGGTCCACTAACGCAGGTCTACTGACACTGGTCCACTAACGCTGGTCTACTGACACTGGTCCACTAACGCTGGTCTACTGACACTGGTCCACTAACGCAGGTCCCACTAACGCAGGTCTACTGACACTGGTCCACTAACGCAGGTCTACTGACACTGGTCCACTAACGCAGGTCTACTGACACTGGTCCACTAACGCTGGTCTACTGACACTGGTCCACTAACCCAGGTCTACTGACACTGGTCCACTAACGCAGGTCTACTGACACTGGTCCACTAACGCTGGTCTACTGACACTGGTCCACTAACCCAGGTCTACCGACACTGGTCCACTAACGCAGGTCTACTGACAGTGGTCCACTAACCCAGGTCTACTGACACTGGTCCACTAACGCAGGTCTACTGACACTGGTCCACTAACGCTGGTCTACTGACACTGGTCCACTAACGCAGGTCTACTGACACTGGTCCACTAACGCTGGTCTACTGACACTGGTCCACTAACGCAGGTCTACTGACACTGGTCCACTAACGCTGGTCTACTGACACTGGTCCACTAACGCTGGTCTACTGACACTGGTCCACTAACGCTGGTCTACTGACACTGGTCCACTAACGCAGGTCCCACTAACGCAGGTCTACTGACACTGGTCCACTAACGCAGGTCTACTGACACTGGTCCACTAACGCAGGTCTACTGACACTGGTCCACTAATGCTGGTCTACTGACACTGGTCCAGTAACCCAGGTCTACTGACACTGGTCCACTAACGCAGGTCTACTGACACTGGTCCACTAACGCAGGTCTACTGACACTGGTCCACTAACGCAGGTCCCACTAACGCAGGTCTACTGACACTGGTCCACTAACGCAGGTCTACTGACACTGGTCCACTAACGCTGGTCTACTGACACTGGTCCACTAACGCAGGTCTACTGACACTGGTCCACTAACGCAGGTCTACTGACACTGGTCCACTAACGCTGGTCTACTG
Source organism: Sebastes fasciatus (assembly GCF_043250625.1). NCBI lineage: Eukaryota > Metazoa > Chordata > Actinopteri > Perciformes > Sebastidae > Sebastes > Sebastes fasciatus. Next base: position 30,461,439 of record NC_133805.1, on the reverse strand, counting down.
ACACTGGTCCACTAACCCAGGTCTACTGACACTGGTCCACTGACGCAGGTCTACTGACACTGGTCCACTAACGCTGGTCTACTGACACTGGTCCACTAACGCAGGTCTACTGACACTGGTCCACTAACGCTGGTCTACTGACACTGGTCCACTAACCCAGGTCTACCGACACTGGTCCACTAACGCAGGTCTACTGACAGTGGTCCACTAACCCAGGTCTACTGACACTGGTCCACTAACGCAGGTCTACTGACACTGGTCCACTAACGCTGGTCTACTGACACTGGTCCACTAACGCAGGTCCCACTAACGCAGGTCTACTGACACTGGTCCACTAACGCAGGTCTACTGACACCGGTCCACTAACGCTGGTCTACTGACACTGGTCCACTAACGCAGGTCCCACTAACGCAGGTCTACTGACACTGGTCCACTAACGCAGGTCTACTGACACCGGTCCACTAACGCTGGTCTACTGACACTGGTCCACTAACGCAGGTCCCACTAACGCAGGTCTACTGACACTGGTCCACTAACGCAGGTCTACTGACACTGGTCCTCAAACACAGGTCCACTAACACTGGTCCTCTAACGCAGGTCTACTGACACTGGTCCTCTAACACAGGTCCACTGACAATGGTCCTCTAACGCAGGTCTACTGACACTGGTCCTCTTACGCAGGTCTACTCACACTGGTCCACTAACGCAGGTCCACTGGTACTAGTCCACTAAAGCAGGTCCCACTAACGTAGGTCCACAGCACTCAGGCCCTGATGAGTGATGGGAATCAGCTGCGTACAACCACCCGCGGCAGCTTCAGGATGGGGGAAGGGCAGCACCTGGGGAGAGCCGACAGAAAATGGCACGTGACAATGGTAACTCTGAATAACGTCTCTAACGGCCCCTCATAAAAGTTTATCTTTTCATCTTGGAACATAAACTGTATGTGTAATCACAACATCTGGTCTAACCTGTTGCTCATCCAACAGCTGCTACACTGTCTGACTTGCACGGTTAGATTAGTGCATGAAAGTGACAGATTGTGTGTGAACCGGTGACAGTATTTCTTTTACGTTATCTTTTGTGTTGGATCAAGGTTGTGAGGGTAATATCTCTCATCTGACCCACACTAGTCACTCCATAACAAATATGGAGCAGGGTTCAAGTTGTAGGTCTGACGGCAGCACACCACAAGCACTGTTGGAAATTTGCATCCAGGCACAAATGAAATGAGGAGACACCACTCAACTACTTTCCAAATGTAGCGTTGCGTTTCTAAATTGTCTTGAAAAGTCAGAATACATGTATCAAAGATGTCTTCTCTCACATGTGGTGAAGTTTTGATGAACTTTGTAGGAGTGCTCTTAACAAAAGGCCAGAATAACAGGCTGAAAATAATCAGACAGCAGTCCTTGGACTTGTCGTGACCCTTAGAAAAAACCTTTGTTAAAGGTGTACTCCATCAAAGCTGAGATAACGGAACACATTGTACCACTGTTTTACGTAGTACTCCTCTCAAGGTGTAAGAACGGTGGAGTGCCCCTTTATTAGTGAAAAAAAATCCATCAATTCAATAATTCCAACATCACCCAAACTCCTCCCTTCTTTGGAATTACTCTGGAATTTCCACTAACAACAAAAACAAAATGTTAAGCTATTCCTTTACCATACATTTATTTATTTATTATAACATATGATAACAGGACAGCACACATTGTTAATCATAAAAAAGAAAGGCACAGCAGTTAAAATGATTTACAAAACCAATAAATCAACACAGGATTAAATGCAGGAGGAAACATTTCAGTTTTGTGTGGTGAGATTTGTTCTTTTGAGTGACTGTAGATACACAGAAATGCTGGCTGGTCATATTTACTGATAACAAAGAAGATAAAACATAGTTGAACACCACCAGAACAACAACAATAGACAATGAAATAAGATCATTTCAATGGATACGTTTAAAAAACAGCAGTCAGCAGGTTTTTATGCTGATATAAAAATAGTCAGAGGGAGGTTCTTAACGGCACTTTCATACAGGCATATTGATTTTTTCTTCAATTTATTTGCATTTAGCTTCCATTAATGTTGTTATTAATAGAAATATTTATATTTTTATTATTGGCAAAAGTGTTTGGGATGCTTTCAATAAGGACGTCAGCAAGACAAGATATTTCTTCCCAGTTGACATTTAAATTTAAATGTATTTCTTCCATGTCCGGAGTTTTTTGCACCTCCTCAGGAGCACTTTTTGTTGTGGAAGGCGTTGAAGGTGTTGTAGTGGTGGTTGTAGTGGTGGACAGAGAGTCCAGTGATTTCGTCACAGACTCTGCAGCAGCTTTATCCATCTCCTTCCACACGATGAGTTCTGTCTGCTCCAGTATGGCCTCTTCAAATGCAACCCTGAAGTAATTTCTCCTCGTGAACCACGTGCTCCACGGAAACACCAAAACTAAGGAGGACACGGCCGTCAGCATGATGCAGATTAAGCCAATGACCTGACAAATATATCAAGAGTTAGTTTAAAAGCACTTTTCACGATGTTCATAGTTGACTTTGTCCTCTAGAACAGATGTTCTGAGGTAGGACAGGCTTTACTCACCATTGATTGGTTTTTCAGGTTCACTTTTCTCGTCTTCTCAGCCGGACCGATCTCACTCTCCTTCATACAGGATAAGGTCCACAATTGTTCTGAGTTGCCGGCCCCACAGCACACGTACCAGTCTCCATCCACAAGCACTGACCCACACCAAAGAAATGCAGACGTTGCAGCCTGAAGCAGGTATAAGAAGTACTGGAGGCAGAATTTCCCCCTGCAGCTGAATCTTCCCCTTTTAACTGATGAGTGGTAGCAGGCGAATCTGAAGATCCTTCCAATCCGCCTGTCATGCCACATAATCAGGCTGGTGATGATGAGAGATGGCAGCACCATGTAGCCGTAGCAGTGAATGAAGTTCCTCTCTGAGGTGCACGGACACGCAAAGTCAAATTGAAAGAAAATGTGGTAACACAAAAACAACATTAGGAGTATGACCTGACGGCCGGCGCTCTGCGTGACGTATTCTCCGTCCGGTAGGTAACCGGTAAACCTCAGGTGACTGTTCCAGGCCATGTTGCTGCAGATCTGTGCAGCATTTATCTCTTTGCATCCGAAAGCAGACATGCCTCCATTGGTACAGTTCCTCCTACTGTGACAGTCACAGTATGCAGACATAGAAAAGATGATGATGTTGATGATGTGTCAGAGAGGTATGTAACACTAGAACCACTAGAACAACATTCCAGCTGGGGGGGAGGTCATTTTTACCTTCAGGAAACCTATTGTATTTGCTCGGATTATTATTAGGGCCCGAGCACGAAAGTGCGAGGAAACCTATTGTTTTTCTAAGGATTATTATTATTTTTCTGCTGCGAGATCGCATTTTTGAGGCGCTTAGGATGCACGAAAACTCACGAAAATTAGAATACGCATCAGAACTTGTGAAAATTCGATCTTCACAGAATTCGAGTAGGTCATTGCTCACATCTGCAAGAGCGAACTAAATATTTTTGAGATTTATTTTCGGCAAACAGGAAGTCAGCCATCTTGGATTTCGTGCGTTAATTTAAAATTTACGAACACATGTTTAAGGACTTTAGCATGCACAAAAACTCTAACTTCACACGCATATTCACACTAGTAATTACTTCGATTTGGTGGTGTAATTGGGCTTGGGCGTCGCATGTTGACTCTTTAGCGCCCCCCTATTACTTTTAGCCTTTGAATATCGAAAACCCATGAATGTTGGCAAAAAGATGGACACCTGGGAATTTTACATGAACATACAGGGTTCAGCATGTTTAACGGGCTCCATAGCGCCCCCTAATGTGTGGAAGGCCATAGTTTGGACAAAGTTGATCCTATATTCATGAAATTTGGTAGGCACATCCCGCTCATTATTTCAGACATATTCCTCATTGGGTTTCATTAGATTCGCCCACTTGGAAGTCGGCCATCTTGAATTTCGTGCATTTTTCATGTATTTTAGGCATACTTTTACATACTCCTCCTAGAGACTTCATCGGATTTGCGTCAAATTTGGGTGGTATAACCCTCAAACTACTGTGATGCTAAATTGAGAAGGAATTTTTGATTGCTCGAACGGGGATGTCATATGTCATGTGAGAAGACCGCATTTTTATCACTTTATAGGTATGGAACTTTGCAATACTCAACACCTTCACGATGCAAAATGCGACGCTCTTGTGTTTTCGCAAAACGGCGTTGTTGTGGCGGTGCGGCGTATTTCGATGTTTCGACATGACACAGGTGGCTGTTGTAACTTGTGAGTGAACAAGTGAGCAATCATGGTTGTTGAGCCGTACCTGAGGAACCTGCTCAATAGAATCAGGTTTTGCTCAAATCAAACCATGTTACTATAATAATAGTAATAAGTTTGTCTTTATAGCCTCTTTTCCAATGAGTGACAATGGGTCACACCCAAACTCTGACCCTCACGTCAATTAGATCGCTCACCCAGTAATGTTGTTGATTTTCGTTCTTAACTTTGTCACTGGTAGCTGCAGTTTTGACTTCATGAATGTAATGGGGGACCTAATGACATACTGATATGCTTTCAGTCATGACAGTACAATATCTGAAATCACAGGCACCAAAAGCTAATAAAAAAAGTGCAGTGCATTTCTTTTACCTGTAATCTCTACACCACAAATGCCTACACCTCAGTCTGGGTGTAGGAATGACACTGACAACAGAGAGGTAACAGTGGAGGAGCTTCAGAGGCGTTAAAAGCGTTAAAAAGCTGCGTTAAAAGCTGTGATCACCCACACAGGTGTTTTCAGTTTATCTGCCTGATTAGATCTCTGCTCACTGTAATTTATTGACATCTTCCTGAGTCTCCTGTCAGCTTTCATTGCACCTGTTTGGGCATTGAATTCATGGGACACCGACCCGCAATGACTTATACGTGTAAGAAGTTACAAACAGTAACTTTAAGTGTCAGTTTCATTTTGTCTTTATTCAAAGCTGCATGTGTTTTTTGTGTGCCAGGGTCCAACATCTCCAGATTATAGATAGTCGTAAAACGAGGAGGTCAGAATGGGTAATAAGTTTTAATGTGTTTCTCCTCTGTGAGTTTAACCAGGCCTGGTTAGAGACTCAGCACTCACTCAGGGCCCGAAGGTCAGATGCAGTCTCTGGGAAAGGGTTTCAAGAATTAAATAATAACTTTATTTTTATTTTCATCTTTCAGTATTCTTTCTCTTTTGATCATCGTCGGCTACAAAGAAGCATCAATAAATGTACATATCACAGTAGGCGTGTTGATTTTCAGTAGCTACTTTTACAGGGGACCCCTATCCTGCACAGATACAGATAAAATCCCCAGATTCCTAATGACAGGCTTCTGTGCGGGAACAGGTCACAGCACTCATGTTGTCTTTGTTGTTATCTACGTGTTTCCTGATAAGGGCCTGATATTCAGACTTCCTTTTTGCAGTGTCACACAGTCCTTTGGCATTTGGGTCAAGGGCTAGTTACAGGACATGAATCAGTCATATAGTGTTACAACAGTCGTAAGTATTCACAAACAAATGTCAGGTTGTGAAACATGTAAAACACAATGCACACATTAATGCAGAGATTTGTATCTGTAAATCTAAAACCAACCCACACGGTGTTATGTTATTTTATTTATTTATCATTCTTTGCACTTGCACCTCCATTCTACGTATGGACTCAGTGCTGCTTGATATACAGACGTAGGCAAAGTTGTTGGTAACGTTCCGTTAAAGAGAGAAAAACCCACAATGGTCACTGAAATAACTTGAAACTGACAAAAGTAATAATAAATAAAAATTTACTGAAAATGAACTAATGAAAATCAGACATTGCTTTTGAATTATGGTTCAGCAGAATCATTTAAAAAAACAAACTAATGAAACTGGCCTAGACAAAAATGATGGTAACATTAACTTAATATTTTGTTGCACAACCTTTTGAGGCAATCACTGCAAACAAGTGATTTCTGTAACTCTCAATGAGACTTCTGCACCTGTTGACAGGTATGTTGGCCCACTCCTCGTGAGCAAACTGCTCCAGCTGTCTCAGGTTTGAAGGGTGCCTTCTCCAGACTGCATGTTTCAGCTCCTTCCACAGATGTTCAATAGGATTTAGATCAGGGCTCATAGAAGGCCACTTCAGAATAGTCCAATGTTTTGTTCTTAGCCATTCTTGGGTGTTTTTAGCTGTGTTTTGGGTCATTATCCTGTTTGAGGACCCATGACCTGCAACTGAGACCAAGCTTTCTGACACTGGGCAGCACATTTCGCTCCAGAATGCCTTGATAGTCTTGAGATTTCATTGCACCCTGCACAGATTCAAGACACCCTGTGCCAGATGCAACAAAGCAGCCCCATAACATAACCGAGCCTCCTCCATGTTTCACATTAGGTACAGTGTTCTTTTCTTTGGATGCTTCATTTTTGCGTCTGTGAACATAGAGCTGATGTGACTTGCCAAAAAGCTCCAGTTTTGTCTCATCTGTCCAAAGGACATTCTCCCAGAAGCTTTGTGGCTTGTCAATATGCATTTTGGAAAATTCCAGTCTCGCTTTTTTATGATTTGGTGTCCTCCTCGGTTGTCTTCCATTAAGTCCACTTTGGCTCAAACAGTGACGGATGGTGCGATCTGACACTGATGTACCTTGACCTTGGAGTTCACCTCTAATCTCTTTGGAAGTTGTTCTGGGCTCTTTGGTTACCATTCGTATTATCCGTCTCTTCAATATGTCATCAATTTTCCCCTTGCGGCCACGTCCAGGGAGGTTGGCTACAGTCCCATGGACCTTAAACTTCTGAATAATATGTGCAGCTGTAGTCACAGGAACATCAGGCTGCTTGGAGATGGTCTTATAGCCTTTACCTTTAACATGAAGGTCTATAATGTTCTTTCTAATCTCCTGAGACAACTCTCTCCTTAGCTTTCTGTGGTCCATGTTCAGTGTGGTACACACCATGATACCAAACAGCACAGTGACTACTTTTCACCCTTTAAATAGGCAGACTGACTGATTACAAGTTTGAAGATACCTGTGATGCTAATTACAGGACACACCTTAGTTTAATATGTCCCTATGGTCACATTATTTTACATCTTTTCTAGGGGTACCATCATTTTTGTCTAGGCCAGTTTCATTAGTTTGTTTTTTAAAATGATTCTGTTGAACCACAATTCAAAAACAATATCTGATTTTCATTAGTTCATTTTCAGTAAATATTTATTTATTATTACTTTTGTCAGTTTCCATTGTGGGTTTTTCTCTCTTTAACGGAACGTTACCAACAACTTTGCCTACGTCTGTATGTGCTGTCATGTTCCGAATGTTTGTATGTCATATAGGGAGGAGGGGGGCTTACATTGGATTTAGATTTTTACATTTTCATCTGTAAATCTTTTACAAAGATTTAAGCTCAAAAGCCCTTTGATTAAATTTCATCATTATTTGACGAACTGCTGTGAGACTGTGTTGCAACAGCACTGTTCCCGTGCTACGAATTTATTTTTAAGGGGAGCAAGACTTCCTGCATGATTACCGGCTCAGCCGTGAGTCCTTGGGAAGCCTTGATGTGGTGTCTGGGACCCGAGAGGAGACAGGCCTGGGGACACCACATTAACGGTATTGATAACCGTGTACTGGCTGGCACATGGTTTATCATACAGTGTGTCCGGGTCTTTCAACTTCCAGTATCCGCTGTCCACAGGCTGGTCCACAAGGGAGTTGGGGATGCAGTCATTTAACTGCCTGCTGTTCCAGAGATGGAGGAGATTGGGCTGTTCTTCCAGTAGTTGGCCAACAGCCGCGTCTTTTCCACGTGTGTGGGTGCCATCGAAGGTGCCACATAAGTGTGAAGACCCCTCCTTGACCCAGTGGCCAGAACTACATCAACCGTAAGCTCTTCCCATCCATACATCTGCAGGCAGTATGTGATGGGAAGGGCCAGTTCCTCAACCCTTTCCTGGGATGACACGACACCCATGTCCTACAGGGCCCAGGTTATTGCATTTGGGGGGGGGTCGGGTGCAACATAATAGAGCGCGCCTTTGGCATGATGGAGGTGCCTACTATTCAAGGCCCTGGAGGTGGATCATGCTTTCGTTCCTGTGGTCATCACTGCTTGCTTGCTGTGTGCTCCACAACATTTGTCTGACTGCAGGAGACATCATCAAGTCCACTGAAGATGTTGAGGAGATTGGAGGGTCTTCACCCCATCCAGCGGGGAACAGGGGGAACAAAATGGACATGGTCGCTGAGACAGACTGGTGGACCAACTCTCGGATCCGGACCATAACCCTGAGGAGCTGAATGTCCACGATTATTTATACAATTCTGTTAATTTATGGTCAGTTATTATTTTCCTTACATGTTTTGTTTCATGTTTTTTTTTTTTTTTTTTTTTTTACAGAAAATACAACTTATGAGTACTGGCCACATGCATAACTGCTCTTTTTTCTCATTCATGTCAGCTTAATGTCCCATTTCTCCAAGTCTTTTAGAGCCATCACTGTAACAATTTCAAAAGAGCTTTACAGACCCACAGGTATTTATTACAATTTGTAGCCCATGGGATGTTAAAGTATCAGCTCATGTGATAAGAAGCTTTATGTTCAGTGTTGCTATTGAGTCATGTTCAGTGCAATTATATTATTGGTCTATTACTATTGACTTTTGACGGATGCACATTTTTTAAGAGAGATGAACCTTTATTAATCCCCGGGGGGGGGGAGTTTTTCTATTTACTTATAATCTCACCGCAGACAGGTAGCCATCTTCTCTCTTTCACAAACACACACACACACACACACACACACACACACACACACACACACTGTGTTTGGTTTGTTTAGTTTAATTATTTAGATGGATTAATATTGTTGTTAACACCTTTATTATCTTGTAAAAAATGTTTGTGGATTATACATGCTGGTCTGTTTAATGTTGTACAAGAGTGAATAATGCCAACCGCTGCACAGTCCTTCAACCTTTACTATCTATTGATATGGTGATTTATGGTTAAAGTTATGAATTTAATTATTAATCAGTTCCAAATTGATAGTTTAGTATACTTAATGAGACTTATTTATGAGACTGCATTAATTGGCTATCATGTTCTCTTTGTTTCAAGGAGTTGTACCCTGAGGATTATTTAATTTAAATTAAATCATATTATTCAATATAATTAATAATTATCTTGATAATTATTAATTACTTTTGATAGCCATTTGAATATCTTTTGAGCGTATGTACAATATAATTTGGTGCCCTGTTATCATTAATATATATTGATAATTTATTAATATTCATTTGATAATATAATATATATATATATATATATTTATATATATATATTATAATATAAAATATTGTTAATTTTCTTTAATATTTTATAATAACTAGACTAGCTCCTATCTGCGTCCCCCAACATGAGCTTGACGTTTCAAAGGACAGTGTTTATTATCAAACCTCATTCACCATAACTTGACAAGAGGCACAAATATCACCAATATGACCATGAATCATGAAATGCTGCTTGGGGATAAGTGGCCCGTCTGGGTAGAGCATCTTTAACATGTTATGGTGGCCAGCCGAGCCATCCAATTACACGTTTGCACTCTGGGCACTCATATACAGTATGGTTTATTATGACATAGCCTGGAGCTTGGAGATGAGTTCAACAACACTGGATCTTCTCCTACCAGAAACGGGCATCCCATTAATATGCTTCAGGAAAGAGAAGACAGACTGCAGTTGGATAGGATACACATGGTTGCAAACTCAATACATATTGAACAGCTTGTCTATTGCCTAGGTCAGCCCTTCAACTCCAAGCAGAACAGCTATCTTGTCACTTCTTCTGACAATCGGACACCGCTGGGCAGCTCCACTTGAGTGTCCAAGGCATAGGATGTAAGATTGATGGGCCCCTCATGGATGAATCGGGGTTCTCAAGCAAAGATGAGATGCTTTTTCCAGGCTGCAACACAAGAAGGTTTGAAATACCACATAAGGAAACCAGCACGGGGAGTAGACCATGACATAAAGTCAAGATGTTCACTAAAGTGTACTAGACAAGGAAGTGAATTCAACAGTGATGCAACCAAAAAGCCATTAACACACGAACATACTGGTGCAAAGTCCATGAAGTAGGACATGGCTCATTTCACCGTGCAGCGACTCCATCCTGTTCCTCATCCTGATGCAGTTAGTGGAAGAAGGTACGTGAGCACCTGAAGTGCTTTGAAGCTTTGAAGCAAAGCATGTCTACGTGGAAATATTAGATGACAAAGTAGATATCTGACCCCTTCCTGTAAGTTCATGTTAAGCACATCTCCCAGACCCAACATACCATCGCTGTCGTTCCTGGTGGATGAAGGTATTTGCCACATCCTCAGACATCTCCGACAAGGCAACCTTCATTAGCCTGGGGATGATGTTTGTCTCCCATTTGCGAAGGAAAAGGTCAGCCTTTCCCTCCAACAATTTACCCAAGTTTGAATCAAACTAAGGTGTAGCTCATTTGAATTTCACAGGCTACATTCACAAATAACAATTTATACCACCAAGCATAGTTTGAGGGTAACTGATATTTACTGACCATCCTTCATTGTTTTCCTGGATTTTGACACCCAATTAAGGGAAGATGGTGTCAACATTCTTGGCAAGACACATCTCATCATTGGATGGGTAACAGACAGCAACTATTACCAAACCATTTGTGATAACCAGTTACTAACATGAATCAATAATTTCGCTAACGGTCTCTACTCCCACCTCACACATTAATTTACTATAAAATACTAATTTCATGTGGTACAGAGAACCCATTTCTCTCCATGACTCTCCACTGTCAATACTTCCAATCTCAACTCTACAGACACTTTTTACAGTAACAACTTACAATCCTCGTCTCTCCACCAGATCTCTGATGGCAACCCTTACAAGTAGCATCCGAGTTTTTGTGCATATGGTGCCAGATACATATTCATATTCTGTGAGTCTGTCTGGAGCCTTCGTTTGGATCAAGACTTTGACTGCTTCTGATCCACTGCCACCCAGCCTCTCGTCATCAGAATCTGTCTGTCTTGGTTGGGGATTTGGCAGTTGAGCAGGCCGGAATAAACACAAACACAACAACCAAAAGCAAAACAATGTTATTCAGAGTGGAGCTTGTGTGATCGACTGACATGTAGAGGCTGGGACAGTGAACTGGGTGAGTTTGGAGCGGAGGATGTCCGGGATGATGGTGTCGAATGCCGAGCTGAAGTCCACAAACAGGATCCTTGCATATGTCCCTGCGGAGTCGAGGTGTTGCAGGATGGAGAGCAGTCCCATGTTGACTGCATCATCTACTGTGATTGTCCTTCAGGTGGGTCAACACCGGTCTCTCGAAGGATTTCATGACCACAGGCGTCAGGGCGATGGGCCTGCAGTCATTTAATCCTGTGATGGAGGCTTTCTTGGGAATGAGCGGGTGAGGGGTGTGAATGTAGGATTGTCAAACCTGCAGTAAAACACATTCAGGTCGTCGGCCAGTTGATGGGTCGCCACGGTGTGTGTGTGTGTGTGTGTGTGGGGGGGGGGGGGGGGGAAGGGGGGGGGGTTGTCTCCTGTAGTTGGTGTTCGAGGACATTTATAGTTATATATTATGTTATAATATTTACTATTTTTCTTTAAAAATAGTGATCATCTGCTCTTGGCAGTGTATTTGAGCTGCTGTATATTCATATACAGGCCTATATAATCCTATTTGAAACTTCTATACTCTCCACAGGGTTCCCAAACTGTCAGTGTGTCATGACAGGAATAACCCTGTGTTCAAAGGTTTGAAAATAGAAGCCGTGACAATCATGTCCACGTCACATTCCCTAACACGCCCACCTATAATGTATACTAATGTATTCTTTCTGATCCCACGCTGTATCCAACTGCACCACAGGCGAGCCTGGCTACAAGATTACCAAGTCTTGGCACACCCAAACACCCACTTGAGTACACTTGACTGCAATCTGACCCGAGCCAAAGGGTTTGCAATAATAGATTCCTCAGTCTTAAGGACTGTCTAACTAAGAGATAGGTGTAGAGAGGGATAGGAGGTGGGTACAATGCGGGGTAATGTCTGTACGAGTGTGTTATCTGACCCTCAGCATCTGATACACTGCTTTCTTTTCACTCACGCCGCTCCCTCTCTTCATTCACTCTCTAGCTCGCTCGACCATCGCTGCCCTCTCTCTGCCTTTCTCGTTGAGCCGAGGAAGTTGGATGGGTCAAACAAACACAGGAATTTCACCCAGGAGACCGCTGTTCGTGTGAAACCGAGTCACTGTTGACCTATTTTTCCTTAGTTTTGTTGCATAATTTACTACTTATTTTACGTACTTATTTCAACCCCACCATGATATTTTCCTAAGTACTTTTGTTGCGTAAGTAAACCTAAAAACTAAGTAAACCCAAGATGGAAGTTTATTTTGAAAAGATAAATATAACTATATATTTAAACGAGTGGAAACTATGACTAGAGCGTCATAGTTTGAAAACGTAGGGCCCAGTAGGCAATTTCTTCATTTTCAACAGGGTGGAAGGACCCGGTTCATTTCATCCACCGTGACTAGCGACCCCCCCAGCTATATAGTTTAGAGATAATTGATCCAAGACGAAACTGGCAGAAGGGCGGGACACAGAGAAAAAGATGCAATTGCGAATTTGTCTACTAATTCAGCACCACGGACAGCGCCGTGGATTTAGCAGCACAGTCAGGCTGCTGCTATTTCAGAGCCATGGTCGGGGCCATAGATTCTAACTTAGACAAACCTCAGTCAGATAAAGGATCAATGAGTCAGACAGACTAGACTAGGGCCCTGTTCAGACCTGGTATTAACATGTGTCCTGAGTGATCGGATCACAAACGGACAGCTGTAAGTACAGGTGTGAACGCACTAAAGAAGCATTGAGGACACATTCTTTTAGCAGTGTGTACACAAATGTGTCCTGGGCCACATTGAAGGACCGCCTACACAACTGACATCCCGCTGGGATCCGCGGAGCCTCTCTGCGCTCCTCATGTGAATACACAGGCATGAATGAATAAAGTAAGGGGTTTTAATTGTGGATTATTATTATTATTTACAAATGAGCACACGCTTCTTAACCTTTTTCTGTCTAAAATAATTATAAATGACATTTATAATGAAATAAAATGGCCATTATGAAAGGCAAACTCTATGTAGAAAGAAACGGCTGGCAGCAGCTGCATTCAAATGAACACCACTGCAGCTGTGCTCATTTACATCATCATCAGGTGGCCTTTTCCACAATTCTGAACTACATTTTGGACACATGCAGCACAGTGCTGATAGTCTGAGCTCTTTTCAGTCACAACATGCCTGTTACAGCACATACTCTACATGTGGCGGTGTGTTCCAGCTGACTACGTAAATGTAGTTTATACATGTGGTGTTTCGTGTGGCTGTTTTATGTTTAGTGCCTGGTTTATGTGTCATGCACATTTGTGTTGATGATCATGGACGTGTTGTGTAGGTGTGGGCTTCCTGCTAGAGGCTTTAAGTGCAGTCCTCTGCATCTTCTCATCTGTTTATGCAGCACACTCCTCATTTAGCCATTCGTCATCACAAACACATTTGCACACTTACAAATGCATCTAAGTATACACCCATGTGAGTACTCATTTTTATGCATATACTGGTAATGTGCAGAATGGGACTGCATACATTTATGCATGTGAAGACCTACCCTCATACTGTGTACATATTATGTCACCATTATCAAGTACCAAAGCAAAAATAACACACAATTAGTTGCATCTCCTTATTTATTGTACTAAACAAGCCATTTCCCTCCATCACTGCAGAGTAATTTAAGTTTAGTTACATAGCTAATTATAAAATGGATACGTACACATTTTCTAAAATGAAAAACCAGCATCCTATTATATTGGCATGTCTTAAAATCTGGGATTGTAAAGTTGAAGCGATGAGAAAGGTCCAAAAGACTACTGGAAGTCCTGATTACAGAGCTCCTGGTTCCTTCTCTCATGGTTTCTACTGCTTTGTCTCATGATATTAACTGTTGAAGCACCTTTGAAAATGTTCCTTTCATAAAGTTAAGATCAGAATGACTATAATGAATGACTTAATTTCACATTTGAAAAGCTAAAGCATCAATTCAGTTCTGGCAATAGATATTATTTTATCAACTGAAAAATTTTTTTGCACATCAAGTTCAGTTTATAGCCCGATCAGTATTGAATTTTGAGGCCAATACCATTATATATTGCCATTGTCCATTATATTGTATTATTATAATATTATACAATGTGACATATTGATAATGATAATGAAATTCTATATTATATTTATATATAGCACCTTTAAAAAAAAAAGGCAAAATTAAATAAAACAAATCAGCACCACAATTAAAGAAAGTCCACTGAATAAAATAAATAAAATATCCACAAAATATAAAAGTGTTTGTGAAATTCATGGACAGGATATCGAGACGGAGTCGGGGGGAGGAGGGTTTGCAGTTCGGTGTGCTGAGGATCTCATCGCTGCTTTTTGCAGATGATGTGGTCCTGTTAGCATCATCGATCTGCGACCTCCAGCACTCACTGGATCGGTTAAAAGCCCGGTGTGAAGCGGCTGGGATGAGGATCAGCACCTCTAAATCTGAGGCCATGGTTCTCAGCAGGAAACCGATGGATTGCCTACTCCGGGTAGGGAATGAGTCCTTACCCCAAGTGAAGGAGTTCAAGTACCTCGGGGTCTTGTTCGCGAGTGAGGGGACGATGGACCGTGAGATTGGCCGGAGAATCGAAGCAGCGGGGGCAGTATTGCATTCACTTTACCGCACCGTTGTGACGGAAATAGAGCTGAGCCGGAAGGCAAAGCTCTCGATCTACCGGTCAATCTTCGTTCCTACTCTCACCTATGGTCATGACCGAAAGAACTAGATTGCGGGTACAAGCGGACGAAATGGGTTTCCTCAGGAGGGTGGCTGGCGTCTCCCTTAGAAATAGGGTGAGAAACTCAGTCATCCGTGAGGGACTCAGAGTAGAGCCACTACACCTTTGCGTTGAAAGGAGCCAGCTGAGGTGGTTCGGGCATCTAGGGAGGTGTTCCAGGCACGACCAGCTGGGAGGAGGCTTCGGGGAAGACCCAGGACTAGGTGGAGAGATTATATCTCCACACTGGCCTGGGAACGCCTCAGGATCCCCCAGCCAGAGCTGGCTAATGTGGCCCGGGAAAGGGAAGTTTGGGGTCCCCTGCTGGAGCTGTGGCCCCCGCGACCTGACCCCGAATAAGCGGTTGAAGATGAGTGATGAGTGTGAGAGTGAGCTCACAGCACCAATTCCGGCAGCGTGTTCCCACTCAGGGCTCGAGTGAGGCCACTTTGTTAGACAAGCTCCCTGTCCGTGAATTATCCCTTCTTCAGTCTGCCACCAGTGACGGCTGGCTGACTGATCGCAGCTGGCTGAGACTCCCAGCGAGATGAAATGGTATGGATTATTGTATTGATCACTCTTCATCAGAATGCCTTCTACACACATTATGAAATGACATTACATTTTGTTGACATATCCTGCTGCTTTTTTTTTGCCTCTGGGTATTATATTGGATTTTGAACCAATCTGGATAAAAAGCTTTTCTCCCCCCCAGGAGGCATCGTCATCCATTAAGTGATTGCAATCAAGACAATTTCAGATTTTAAGTAAACCTGTTGTATTATTTTTGTGCTTTATTACTGTACATGTCTGAGATTCTTGAACTGTACAGTGTGGGAAATGTGTAGTTGTTTGAGAGAGATGACAAGTGAAGCGATGTCGTGATCTGGATTCCCCACTGAGCCCTCGCCCTTCTCTCAACCATTCTTCGACAGGAGGTGAAGTCACCAACACATAAATCTGCTCCGACAGTCACTATTCATGCAGCCCTCCAGCCAGGCAACCAGCCACAATCAGACCCGCCAGCACATCAACTGGCAGGTAGGGGAGCGCTGATGTGATATTGCGTGGGAGGTAAATGTGTGGGGGTTATGTATCGAGAGGGGCGAAATACTTGGTTAAAGATGATACACAATAAAGATGAGTGCATTTGAACTTTACAGTATTTTCTTCAGTTGTTTTCTTTGGTTGAAAATGAAATAATGCCTTTGATTTTCAAGCTCAGATGCTTCAGATCAGCTGACTTCTGGCTGCTTAACCTGATTTTATGGGAAGGTGTATGAACAGCCGGCCCAATCGCACAGATGTTTGTGAAATAGTCCTGAAATTTTATGTATTGATTCGTGTACATAGACACAATTTTTTTTCTTGATGGTCGGCACAAAATCAGTTTCTATGTAATCCATGTAATTGTGAACTGGGAAGTATAGAGCGCGGCGAATGCCGCATAGGGAGGAGGTCGGGGTGGATGGGTGGGTCAAAAAACACAGGACTTTCACCAGGTGTTGGTGTCCTGTGTGAAACCGCAAGTCAAAGTTGATTTATTTATCACGTAACTTATGTACTTAAGTTACACTTCCAATGTTATTTTAACCCAAATCACAATCTTTTCCTAAACATAACTAATTAGTTTTCTGGCCTAAGTCTAACCAAGTTGATCTTTTCCTAAACCTAATCAAGAAGTTTTATTTTGAAGAGACTTGAGCAGAAATTGACACGTGCTTCACATGTTGGTGGACATTCGTAGGAAAACGCACAAAAAATACGTTGCTGAAAGTCGTGCTGAGCGTCACGAAAAAAAAGGGAAATTCGTGTCTATGTACACGAATCAAACAGATTAAATTTAATGACTATTTCACAAACTGCCGTGAGACTGTGTTGCAACAGCACACCATTTTAAGGACACTTAAAAATTCATTATCATGACAGTCCATTTTAAGGACTGTCATGATAATGAATTTTAAAATTTCCACGTGTCATTTCACGTCGGTTTAGGGAACAAAACCACATAGTTAGGTTTTGGAAAAACATTGTGGTTTGGCTTAAAAGAAGTACGTAAACTAAGTAAAATATGTACGTAAACAATGTAACATAAGTATGGAAAGCACATCACAAACGCCAATAACGTTACTTCAAAATAACACAACACTTTTGGACACAAACATCTGTCTCCTGGTTGAAAGTCCTGTGTTTGTTGGACCCATCCACCTCTCCTCCTGCCCGCCATAAGCTGTCTTTCTCTTTTTTTAATCCTATGTCACTAGCTCTTCCACACTTGCTGTGAGCGTTGTGTGTTATTCTTCGTCACTATCTCTGAGCGCAGCCCAATCACAGACTACACGGTGTGGCAAGAACAGGGTTGTGATTGCACATGAAATAACTTACTTATTGTTGCTTCATTCTTATGCCATTTGGTGAGACGGGGCTGGGCAGCTGGACAGACTCAAGATGTCACTCCCCTGCATCCGTTGTTTATTTCTACATCGCACATTTGGACAAGCCTTGACATGTACCGCAGTCTGAACCGGTGAACTGCTCAGATCAGAACAGAGACCAGTAATATAGCAACAGAGAGCTCAGCAGCACAGAGGACAAGGGACCAAAAGGATGCAAAGAGAAGTGCTGAGGGAGACACTGACTACTGTACGACAGGATGGGAGAGGGTTTGAACAAGCTTTGTTGAACATACCACACTCAGTATTATCAGTCGGATAGAGTTGGATGGATAACTGCATGGAGAGATGCACACATCGGCACGTAGACACAGAAAATGGGTTTGATGGCATTTCTGTAAACAGACATAAGTGGTGTCTCAGTGTCACAGTCAGGTAATGCATTTCAGAGTCCAGGCACGCATCAGGGACTCTGACGGTGCATTCATTATCACTAGTGATGAAATAATAGCTGGGTTTAGCTAAGCGGAGTGAGACAAATAGAGAGATGAAAGAGAATAAGGTAGAAATAAGTAAGCAAAGGGGTCATTCTATATTTGGGTGCATTTCATATGAACAAAAAGTAAAAAAGGTAATGAGCTTTCTCAAAAAAACTATCATAGTTTAAGTTCAATTATTCCTGCAGTGTAATAAATCCAGTATTCCAAACTTAACTACTTTTTGATATTTTAAGGAAAAGGATATTTTCCCATTGATCCCAGTAGGGTCACGTCAACTATGTTACTCATGAGTTGTCCCTATACTCTGAGTAACTGAGCTGACTAGTAACATAGCTGACAATTTCCCTATGTTAGCCCATAATTTCAATGGTGGGCTAACGTGGCTAACAACAAGCCATTTTCTTTATCAGGTTAACCTTAAATTTCAACATATATTTGAATTAAAATCAGAAAATAATTGTAAACTATAACAATGCACCCAACATAGTTGACAGTCAATTAATCCTTGACAATGCGCTATAACAGATCAAATAAAAAAATAAACTAAAAAAAGACCAGAATGTATTCAAAATGGCCACCATTGAGAGAAATTGCATCCTGTGATGCTGGTCACATGGTTTCGTTGCAGGGGGATGTTCTGTTACTAACATAGTTGACAGAACTTTTGCGGACTTTAAGAAAATGAGATATTTATATAATTTAAATGTGAAACTCAATTTAAAAAAAAATTAAAATGAAGTATTTAGAATTTTTAAATAAATAACAAATAGATGATGCTAACTTTAATGGTTTTACATCATTATTCTATGCTAGTCAATATGATTAAGATAAATATGTAAGATTCATTTATAAGTAATTAATTGGTATTCTTGATTGATAATTAATTTACATTTTGATAAGGATAATTATATCAGTAATTCATTTATATTTTTGTATGACGTATGTATGTATGTAATAATTATTATATTTAGACAAGTTTAGGAAAATGAATTAGAGTATATGTTTAGCTCAATAAGGAAGCTGGTTAATTACCAATGAATGACTTATGGAGAAGAAGTGGGATTAAGAAATTTGTACTTCTTCTCACTCCTTTTCGAATATGTAAACCGAGGCATCAAGTGTTTGACAATTTCTTTTGCTTATGCTATCCATTGTATGTAAATATTACTTTTTTCTCTCAGTCCACTTGTTTGTATGATTTCCTTTTTTTATTTTTTCAAAATAAATTTTGAAATGAATGAATGAATGAGGCGAAGACCCACTCTGACCCCAAAACTGACAATTTAGGAACATCATGATCATTCCATGCTAAATGAAACATACTGTAGTGCGCACAAAATATGTGTCTGTTCTTATAATATGCTTTCCTTTTATCCGTAAAATCTGATATTTTTGAAGAAAATAGTTAGAAAAATCATCAATAGACATGAAATGTACCCCCAATTAGAGAATGACTCATGGATGACAGGAATAATATCTGGCCTCAGAAAACCTCTTCTTGAAGAATGATACGCAGTGTGGGTGTCTGGGTGTGTTCAAGGCTCTGATAAGGCGTTTTGGTGTTTGAAGTGGTCCGTGCTGGTGGCATGTTAGTTTGACTTACTCAATATTGCCAGTGGATTTTAATTTCAACCCACATCTGTGGTCATGAGTAATAACTCAATGAAGCGGGTGGGATGAGTCAAGTATCAGCCTTGATGAGTGATGGTAAGTCTTGGTGAAGACAGTTGGTAACACTTTACAATATTGTACATTTAAATGTGAGTAGTTACCAGGGAACAAATGAGGAACTAACTGCCATTGAACCATTAATTAATGAATGACTCCCAATCCAATTTTATAGAGGAGCTAATGATTATTTAAGTGAGGAACAAATCAGGAACGACTTGATAATTGATGAATCATTAATAATTACTTCTATGATGATCCCTAATGGAGGACTATATAGTAGATAATGATGAGTTATTGGAGAACAGATCTTACTGTATATTAATGAATCATTAAGTAATGATGAATATATGTGACTCAATCATACTGACTACTTTGAAATGTTACCAGACAGTTCAATATAAATCTGAAAACTGACCCGTTGCACCCAACGTGCAGAAACACATTTGCAATATATCTAAAAGACTTTTACTTGTAATGGAGTATTTTTGCGCTGTGGTGTTGCTACTTTCACTTCAGTAAATGATCTGAAGACCTCTTTCAGAATCAGTCTCTCTGGTGAGCTGCTGACTGACTTTTCCTGACTTTGCCACCAGAGCAAAACACAGCTGATACCTGCCATGTTCTCTCTTTGTCCCTGAGTCATGTCTGACTGACCAGTAGTCCATTTCCTAATATGCTGCAGGCCTCAGTTGACCGCACTTTCCTTAGTAATGACTTCCAGCAAACTAAAGCTAACTGAACTTTGAGACAATCACGGTGACAATGACCTTTTCTAGATGAGAAAGGAAAACACTCACACACACACAGTGTTGCCCATACAGACAGTCTTAGAATTACACGCATCTGTTGACATTTCAAAGGTTAACTGCCATTCCGACCTCATTAGGTGATCTGTACTCTGATTGGCCGAGTAATTATCTCTCAGCTTAACGAGCTATAACAACAGATGCAGTGATGTAATAGTTCATCATAATGAAAACATCTAGCTGTGGTAATCATAAGATCTGATCTGTTAGTAGAATCAACGGATTGTGGTAAATTGACATGGACTGATTTTTAGTGAGGAAAGATTGACAGGATACCAAATATCACTCT
The DNA here is from genome assembly GCF_043250625.1 of Sebastes fasciatus. Lineage (NCBI taxonomy): Eukaryota > Metazoa > Chordata > Actinopteri > Perciformes > Sebastidae > Sebastes > Sebastes fasciatus. The sequence goes on along the minus strand of NC_133805.1, from coordinate 30,440,765 downwards.
TTGTTTCATGTTTATTAAATCCAGGATGGTTGTAAACTTTCCCCGAGCCTACAGAAACTATTTGTGTGTGTGTGTGTGTGTGTGTGTGTGAGAGAGACGTTATTCCAGTATAAAGTCTATGTCACACAATGCGGAAACAAACTTGGAAGCCAGAAAACATTTATGCACTGGCTGAGCAATTTTCATTGAAATAAATGGGTGCCATTTTGGAACTTCTTGGTTCTTGCTCACTCTGCTTTTGCATATTGAGCCTGTGAGCAGTCGTTGCGTTTTACCTGATTTGGCATGAATCACTACACTTTATTGCCACATTTTCACCTCGACAAAAAGCCAATGGGATTGTTCCATCTGGTTTTGGATTATTGCAGAAAATAAACTCTGTGGCAAACACACGTTTATGATACCTACGCGTATTGTTCCGTAAGATAATCTTCACTATTGAACACCACTTTTATGATTTTTGAAGCGTGAATGCAATTGTCAGAATTAAAAGCTAACGTTAGGCTATCAACGAACTACACCACGGTCACATGAGCGTGAGTATACACAACGAGGCTTTAAAGGAGGACGAGTTGGCGTGATGACGTTTACTCGTCTCTAACATTTTTTAAGACATAAAAGATTCAAACTTCTCGAGTGCTGTGAGCAGTTGTTACGTTTTAGTTGATCTGGCACAAATCACCTAACTAGTGTTTTTGCATAATTTTCTTACCTTTTAAGAAGACATTCATTCATTTATGCTATAAAAATCACCTTGCAGATACACTTGCTTGAGTCAGTTTATCCATGACACAATCTCTTTAAGTTCATCTACACTGCATTAATGGGATATTTCATGTGGGTTTTTTTTAAATGAGGTTATATGAGATGGCGGTCGGCAGGAGTACTGACATGGGAGCAAAGCAATGTACTGCTGTGGACGGGTCAGCAAAAAAAAAGGATTTTAGACCCCTAAATGAAAGGCTCACCTAAAAAAAGCTATCGGTTTAAGTGTACGCTATATTCAGAATATTTTCCAATGGGGAAAGCATTGAAGAAAGCATAGATAACTTTCACTTTCAGTTCAGTTCCCCCGTTGGAAAGGGCTGTCTGACAGCAAGATAAAGTGGTGAAAAAGAGCTAACGTCGCTGAAGTCTTTGAACTGGCCATAGTGAAATGGGAGTTGGTGTGGCCATCAGGGTTGCAAACTTGTCACCTTTCGGCGAAATTGTTTTTTTTGGGGGGCATATATGTCTCATCCAAGTCATCTGCGAGTAAACAACACATTTTCTGACGTGTCATCAATCTACTTCACCCTGTGGTGATATTGTTTTTTCCTAGGATGGCGAATGCATGACCCGCACTACTCTGCCTCTGATTGGCTTACTCTGATAATCTTACCCCAATCCTAACCAATCTCACTCCTCATGCCTAAACCCAACCAACCCAACCAACGAAGGCAACGAGTACTAACCAGTCAGAGGCAGAGTAGGGCGGGTCATGACTTCGCCATCCTAGTAAAAAAATTTGGCCACACTGTCATCACATTGATGAGCTTATCTACCCGTCTGCTCTGGATCCCGCTGGATACACTGTCTTGTGCTGCAAACTGCAGCGTGGCAGCACGCAACTTGTTTTCAACTTAGGTTTCTTGTAGCTTGCTAAGGTAGCTGGCAAAGTTAGCTATTGCACTTCTCCGTTGACAAGCACGGCACGGTACAGGACGTTAAGCATTTGTATCTGACCCGTGCCGTGTTGCCTGTAACCACAGAACCGGCGCACATCATGGGAAGGGGCCTGGGCAACGCACATCGATCATTTTTTTCTTAGTTTTCAGGCAAGAAAATGTTGTCACCTTTTTGGGCCATCACCAGTTTGCACCCCTGGGCCATATCACAACATGAAACATGGACATATTTGTTACTTTTACATCTCCACTAATAACTAACACTTGTCCATCTAACTGTGGGATTGAAATTCAAATTTGTGCAAGCCATCGTGTTTCACAGTGATAGACATTTATAAGACAGAATGTGTACGTACGTCTTCATAAATCTGATGTAATTGTGGACACCCACATAATGCTAATGTGTGAACATGGCTTTCTCTCTTGTGCTTTCTTTTTCTCCCATATTGTTACAGTAATACCCTTTTCCTCCTATCTTTGTCTGTATATATACAGTATATTTATTCAATATGCCTCCCCTGATTCACACACACACACACACACACACACACACACACACACACACACAGACACTTTAAGCTGATTGAATATTCATGAAGTAGACAGAGTCTGCTCCGAGCCTCTCAATCTCAGAGATCTACAATTACCAAATCTTTCTGTTCAAAATGACATCTACTTGACAGCCCTCAGAGTATTCCTACTTCAATGCTGTATATAGTCCAGTTCCTATTTGAATGAAAAACTAGTTGAATCATGCATTATGAATGGTGCTTTTGAGCTCTAAAATCACAAATAACAACAACAACATCACATTCTCAAATTATTGTGAATTACACATAATGGTATCATGTTAATGGGCATTTCATTTTGTGAGGATTATGTGGATTATGAATTAATTAGGTAATTTTGTGAGGACATGTTGATCCATGTGAAACAGAATTAATACTTTTTTTTGTTTATTGGTCACTATGTGAAAGGCTTAGCCAACTGTTGCATTTCATGGATGCAGCTTTAAACGGATTATGCCAAAGTCAAATATTTGCTTTCATTTTGAATCTGTGACAAGAAGGGGACTAAATCAGCTACAGGGAGATAGCAAGTCACAACCAAGCTCTTCTCTGTTTGGTGAAAAGAAGCAACTGGTGACTCTACGGCTGTGGTTCCCAAAGTGGGTGCTGTACTCTACAGTTATAACTGTTCATTACATCAAAAAATGAGGCAACATTTACATAAACTGCATTTTTATACCCCCGCGACAACGTAGTCGTGGGTATATAACGCTGCGCATGTCCGTCCCTCCCTCATTTCTGGAGCAGAACTCGGAAACTATTTAACTTAGGAACTTTAAATTTGTTATGATGGTTGACAGTGTGATCTAGTTGTGCCTTTTGGGGGTTAGAAGTCCAGGGTGCACAAAATCGTTGAAATTTTGGCCAAAAAAAATTATTTTTTCGACTTTAAATTCGTTTCTGGAGCAGAACTAGGAAACTATTTAACTTAGGAACTTCAAATTTGGAAATTTAGAAGTCCAGGGTGCCATACATTTTTGATAATAACAAGCTAGATTGTGCTCAATAGACTAATGCCATTAGTTCCAAAACCGTGCGCTCATGAAGGTGCGGTACACTTCAGGGTCTCGGTTTGGGGGTTTGAAAATATGGTCACCCCACCTGCAGCGCTTCTTGTTGCAGTTGTTTTTTGTTGCTGTGACTTCTCTATGCTTTGGTTGTTAGCTTCAACTTGATGACCCCAACCTAGCTCATGCTAGCACTGCACTGCTTTACACTATGTTAAGTGTTGGAGATGTTGGTGTTGTATGCGAGAGAGGTCACACATTTGTACTTTGAATAAATGGTATGCCTTCCCTTTGCCAAATTAGCCTTATAATTTATGGACTGCACCCCTCTAAAATGTTGCTTTGAGTATAGTGTCTTGATCCAGTTATGGTGTAGGTATATGTCATATCTTTCAGTAATTAATGGTTCATACTATTACTTGTGTTAAATGTGTCCACGGTAGCTTTAACCAATATTTAATTCAGTTCTCACTCATGAAGACAGAGAGAAGTGGGGACTATAATCAAATGACTTGGACACAGGTTAAACTTAATTTACAAATTTCATGATTTCACATGTTGTGTCTGATAAAAAATATAGAAAAAGAGTTTAACCCCAGTGACTCATTACTTCACCTGGACGTAAGCTTTACGTATCCTAAAACTCTCAAACTCTGGAGAATTTTGGGAGGATCAGTGGCTTACTCAGAGACAAAGAAGACACTCAAGGCAATGTCCATAATGTCGATTTGCATAATGGTCAGCGGGACTTGTTTTCCTTTGAATGAATTATTGTAACCTGTAGGCTCTGCACACAGAACAGTTTCTGTAGCTGGATGACAAAATGACAGGATAAGGGAAAAAAAAAAAAAGCTGTCTGAAAGTCCCTCACATATCCCATTTAATGTACTTCTTCAACAGTCTGAAGTCAGAATCCACTGGTGAAATGAGACAGTGTTGCATTGACTTTACTAAAATGCTTCTTTTTCTTTATTATGGCATAGCTCTCAGTCCGCAGGTAAGTAATGTTTGAATTGAAGCAAACAGTGAGAATAATGGTCTGTAATTTGGAATTGATAGCCCGGCATTTTCAGATTGCATTGCATTGCTCATCAAAGCGACAACACTGACTTCAGTCATGCCTGAAATAAATATATCTGACCTTCACATTCTGATGGGCAGAACCATGACACAGAGACACATGTGCTGCCCCTTTGGATCCTTTAGTCGCTGAGCAGGGTCTCCTGTTTTTGCCAGTCCTTTCATCATTGTCCAAGATGAAAGTTTGATGATCCCTGGAGGGAATATAGGTCAGCAAATTGCAGCAGCAAAGTGGCTACATAAAAGAAAAAAATCTAAGCAAATAGAAAAGAAATAGGGGACATTTAAACATAATGGATCCAACAAATTCTATCTTAGAACTTATATATAGCATACCCCAAATGCACCGTAAAACCCATTTTTGAGAATCCGCAATCCTTGCTTCCCCCCAAAAAATCCTCAGTACAGTAATTCTGGTGAAACTTTGTCGCTATGAAGAGGTGATAATATGACATGGAAGTACTATTTTTTGCTCTGTTGTGGAGTATTTGGAACATACTGAAGATATGGATCAGTAGTGGAGAATTATTCCGAAATTGTAAACAAACGCCCATTGTTCCAAAAGCTCATTGCTCCGAAAATACACACCATGCAAATAATAGAAACACATGGCTAATTCTTATGCAGAATGAAGGCAAAGGCATGACCCGCCATACTCTGCCTCTGATTGGCTTACTCTGATATTCTTACCCTAAACTTACCAATCTCACAACTCATGCCTAAACCTAACCAACCTAACCAACCCAACCAACAAAGGCAACCAGTAATCAGACGCAGAGTGATGGGTCATGCCTTTGCCAGTGTCCAGTCCGGTCCAATGACATCATTCTGCATAATAATTAGCCATGTGCTTTTATGTGTGGCGGGGAGAGTGTGTATTTTCGGAAGGCATTTGTTTCAGGATAACAGGCTATCGGACATATGGGCTTTCGGTCCAAATGGGATATTTCTCTGACTATTTGGGTTTCAGAATAATGGGCCATCATCAAACATTACAGCAGTGGTCAATGCAGACACACCTGGTGGAGGTCTGAGTGCACTTTTCTAGAATTAATCACATCATTTTTTTCAAGTTAGGCGGCTATAGTTAAAAAGAAGTTGAAGGCAAAATCAAAATTATTCAACACAAAATCTTTTTTCGTCTCATTGTGTACAGTGTATTGACAAAGACAGAGAATCAGTCAGTAAAATACAGGTTTGTATTCCATAATTGGACTCCACGGTATTAACGAGTACTGTCCTCCAGATGCATTACATTGGTAGGTAAAGGTAATTTATTTGTTTAGTTATTTGAAAACGAACTTGAAAATTGCAGCTCGATTGGCATTCGCCAGAGAACACCAGAATTGGCAGGTCCACCATTGAATCCCATTGAACGTTATGCTGCCTGTAACATCATCCAGAATGACTGGTTTGGCGGTGGGTCAGTAATGTCTGGGGAGGCCAATCCTTGGAGGGTCACACAGACCTCCATGTCATAGCCAACGGTACCCTGACTGCTGTTAGGTACTGTACTTGCCGCCATCTTGTTTGTCCATACAAGTCCTCTGTGACAATCGTGCCTGGGGGGAGGTGGTGCAGTGGTGACCTTCATGGTGATGAGGTGATTAGGAGTGAGGTTCTAAGCTAGTTGGATCATCCAGGTTGCTGTAGCCTCATGCCAAAAGGTCTTCTGGGAAGTGTCATTAAGTTTACCAGGGGAGAGTGAGAGTGCACATTTCTTACAGTCCTTATCTGTCGCTCCCACACTCCACCTGCATGATTTGCATGAGATGTGTTCAAGACAAAATCACATTGTTTTTCTGTGAGGAAGGTCGCCAGTTTCTCAGCATCAACTTCCTGGAGAGCTACATGCATTTCATTTTTGGCACCTGCAAAAATGGTACCTTGATCACACTTAATCTGTCTGACTGAGCCTCGCAATGCAATAAAGCAACGCAGGCCATTGATGAAAGCATCAGTCGATAAATCATCTAATATCTCAACATGAAGGGCACGAGAATAAAGTAGCCACAAAGGGCAGGCCATATCTTTTATTCCTTTTGACCTTGTTTCGGACCGAAACAATCCATGCCACGGTAGGTGAAAGGTGGAGAGAACCCTCATCTTCTGTCCTCCCACAGGTCTCCTTAGTCTCCGACAGACCACACAATGGGGAATTTAAGATGTAACGAATCGACTTAATCCTGGGATCCAATAGCCATGAGACCGGATTGCATAGATAGTAAAGCCTTTGTCCTGGAAAACCAATCCTTTCACGGTAGTGTGCAATTATCAGTCTTGTGATATGATGCTCTCTGGGGATGAATAGCGGGGGCTTGACTGAGCTAGGAAGGGCTGAACAACGTAGTCTTCCTCCAACCTTGAGCACAGCATCTCTTTCTAAAAGCACATCAAGAAAATATGGGTTGTTGCTACTTGGTAGCAGATTCCTTTCGATTGGTGCCTTTATTTCTTCCTGATATGCTTGTCTTTGCAGATCTTTCATGATCACAAGCTCCGCCTCTTGTCATTCACTTACAGTAGAGTTTGAGTATTGAGTATAATACTTCCTTACTGCACTTTTATACTCTTTAGTTTATCCATCTGCAATGAGGGTTTAGAGAAAGAGAGAGTGAGTAACAAGTGGGACCACAAGCTGACATATGCAAAGTTTCAGAGGCTCCTTTGCTAGACGATGTATATTTTTTTCCCCACAGGAACTCGGGACCCATGAGCCAACTGGATGACAGCAGATCGTCCACTGTTGTTCTCCTGGACGCGTTGTCTGCAGGGTTTTCGCTGGTGGAGACATAAAGCCATTCCATATCACTACTAAAATGGCACTCAGAGAACGCGGACCTCCGCCCCCCTCTCCAATCAGCTTGCGCCATCATCCACGTGTATTTTTACCTCACAACATACAACTAGCGACGCACAGCTGATCTCAACATAAACAAATACACATGAAACCTTGTAAAACACTTCATTCAAACTGGACGGAAACAAAGCAAAACTCACCTAACCTCCTTCCAAGGCCTTCGGACTTGGCGGAGGTAATAAACTAGCTCTTCTATGAGTATGTTACTCACTGTGACTGAGACTGCTGCTTCTGTTAGTTCTAACCTTGGAATTGTAGTGACTTTTGTGGGAGACACATACGATTTCCCCACGATGAAAACACAGTGAACGTCTCCATCGTTGTTCATCAGTGTGAGATAAGAACACTGTCCATATCCTGGTGGTGCTTGCATCTGAGAAATGATGCAGTTCTCATTTTACCATCTTTCCAAATTTGGCAGGGACATAACATCTGATTATCTGTATTTTCTCCAGATTGTTCTCAGATTGTTCTCAGACGTTCAGGCAGCGGGTTATCCCAACCGGTACCTTGACGACACATTTCTTGTAGGATTCTTTTCCCACTAAGGAGATAAGGGGGCAACAAACCTCAGGGTATCGTATACAGATGAAACAGTGGATAATATTCCATGCTGTGTGGAAGATTGGTCTTTAATGTTAGTAATTAGCCAATCAATGGCCTAAAATCAACACGTTTAAAGACAGTTTAAAGAACAAACTTAATAGGTTCTTCTCAGTGTGAAACAAATAGTTCATAGCAGAAAATCAGTGGTGTAACCAATAGCCTGTTGTAGCAACCTGCATAGCAAATACACTTTCTAGTCAACTTGCTGGCTGTCTGACCTATTTTCATTGTATTGTATTGTATTGAATTCATGCAAGAACGCTGGTTTGTTTACATCAGGCTTGCTTTTTACAGATGAATGCACAGACAAGCAGCTGAGGCAAGCAGCATGGTTCACATATTGATTTACTTGAGATTTAGCACAATGTAAACAAGGGAGTCACTATATTTACTGCACTGTTGAACGTCATAGAGACGTCATATAATGCAGACATGACTTTTTTAGATTTTCTTCATAATGTTCTGCAATCTTCCAGAGTGTGCTGCTAACCTTACTGTACTTCACATCCTGATATACTGCCTCCATCGTTCATGTGCTGATTTACACCATGCAGACGTGTAGCATCAATTTCTGAGGATGAAGTTTTATGCTAAAGATAATGTTAAGAAGGTGGGTGCTCTGAAGGAAAGCAAAATGCGAGGGGTAGCACACATGATCACATAGTTGATAGCGAGCATAACAGACCAAAACCCAACAAATTTGGACAGACTCAAGGCAAGCGATTGGTATCAACCATGTAATGCTAGCTTGTCAACAAGACCTCTGACCTCCAGATATGTGAATGAAAATGGGTTCTATGGGTACCCACGAGACATGCCCACTTTATGATAATCACATGCAGTATAAATGTGTTATTTTTGCCTATTCTGAATATTTCTGCATACTGGGGTCCCTAAACAGTCTTGAATTACATAAATTGGGTATGACTGTAAATCTGAGACTCTTGTGGATCCAATGAGCCCAACTGTATTCATGTGTGATGATGTTAGTCCCCATAGGAGCCATTTCATTGACCTCACTGTATAAAATGACCTGTTGTGACCTCTAGGATAATCACAGCCTCATGAAACTTTACAGCCACAAACAAGAGACCTAGAGCATTCAGAGGATGGATGGCTTTCCTCGCTAGATTGACAATAAGGGGGTTTATGAGCAGTTTACACAACAGAAGTGCTCGCCATCTAATCACCAAAAAAATGCAATTCTTGCAGAAAGTTTTTGATACCAGATCCCAGCATGGCTTTTTCTATGGTGTTCCCCCAACATCTTGGTATCTTAATGTGGTATTTTGGAGGGATTACTGATCATTTTTTATCAATACGCCGGTCGTAAAAAATGGTTGAATTTAGCACTAAATCTTTGTAACAAATTATATCAAATCATAACATTGCCGCAACAACTTATGAGACATAATAGAGCATGGGGATGACCATTATATATGTCTATCATAATGTTCTATGCTCTTAAACACTTTCACAATTTATTTTAATTGATTCATTCATTTATTATTATTATTTATTATTTATTATTTACTAGAACAACTTGACACACAGTGCTGAACTGCACCTCAAATTAATCTTCAGATGATGTACACCACTTCTACGTGACATCTACTGTTGAACATTTATTTACCCCTGAACATCCCCTGTCCCCCAACCCTACCCCTATAAAAAAAAAAGAGGGCGGAATGGTAACCATCTTTTTTTTGTAGATTTAGCCATTGTTTTTATTGGTAATGAAAATGAGTGAATGCGACTATAAAGAAGGCCCAAGGGGCAAGAAACGGTAATTACATGAGCCAATAAGACTCAAGTTAGAATAAAGCAGAATTATCCCTAAAATTAGAAAGTTTTTTTTGTGAAACTGAAAGAGGCTTCTGCTTCTTGCCTTAATTGTGACTTCCCAAATCCCTTTAATGGAGGTGACAAGAGAAATGCTCTCATGACCAGTAATCAATACATGAAAATAACACCCAGGATGAAAAATATCAGAATTTGTCTTTACTGATGACGGCTGTCTATTATTTAAGTGCCCCAGGCACAAGGTCCCTGATGTCTTGTTATCTCCGCCAGAAGACAATGAGATTGGTCATGTGTGTGTCCACGGCTAATCTTACATACTGCTGCACCACAGAGTGCTCATCAATGGCTGCATGCCTAAGGACCTCTCATGGCTGCAGTGACTCAGGCCAAATCCCAATGCCCCCCCCCTAAAGCCTTAAACCCTGAACCCTCAGGGACTTGACTGACGTCACCTGGTAAATGGTTGAGTGTGAGAGGCTGCAAGGGCTTGAAATGCTATAAATATGAATGCGACACATATCACATTACCTCAACGACACCAGTTGTGGGTTTTTATTTTACGTTTTTACTGCCTATTTGAACGTCTTCCAGGCTCTCGCCTTACGAGACTAGAGGTAACTGTTAACAAATCTATTTACTTGTTTTTCAAACTTCATTCAGGAAAATTAAAAGAAGTGGTTGATGAATGAACCAGATGTGTAATATAGTCTAATGAATAAACCAGGTGCTGTCTCATGTATTACTGTCAGGATATAGCGACCGTTTTATAAAAGTAAATTTTTTTTAATCATATTTGCTCCATTTCTACCGGCTTTAAAACTTAATAAAGTGCTCAATACAGTTGAACCCTAAATAAACGCTTCAAGTCGTAGTTACGTCCGTGAGACGGAGCTGAGATGTGTGCCTCTACAGAGCCGTTGCAGACATCTACAGATAGATTACAGTGACAGCGTTATCTGTTGTGTGAGACGTACGATACACAATCAAACATCACAACAGCGGTCGCTGCAGACACACCTGGCAGAGACCTTTCTAGTCGACTGTACATTCAGAATATCAAAGACGACCGATTACCTTCAGGAGCAGAAATGGGAATTTCCCAGATGAAAATATCTTAAAGCCTTTATATAGGAAAACTTCTCTGGTTCAGAAATATTCAATCAATCAGTCAGTTGAATGTTATTTGATCGTTATGGTAAGACAGTCTGTGTGTGTGTGTGTGCACGTGCGTGTGCACCTCCAGTTGAGTTTGGGCTGTATTGTGTGAAATGTCTCCTTTGAAGTTCCTCTCCTTCAAAATAATGAGACCCTTCAATATCTGCACACTCAAACTCTCCTTCCTCATCATCTTTCTCTCTCTCTCAATCTCTCTCACACACACACACCTCTTCCTCAGTTAAAATCCATTTTTCTCTCCTTTATTCTTGGAGCCGCTTCTTTCTTTTCTCGTCTCTCATTCTTTTCTGTCCCACCTGCTTCTTTGTCATCCCCACACCTCCACCTTTTCAAAGGCTTCATTTCAATGTGCTGCTTCAGGAATCGAAAAGTGGAGAACAAATTAATCCAAGGAGATTTTCTTCACACGATGGCTACAGTCAGCTGGACACATACAGTATAGTTATTAATAATAATAATAATTATATAATAACTATTTATATAGGAAAATCCATTTGCATGAGTTCCAGTGATGATTTCAACCACATGAACATCGCCAAATAATGGCCCGCCACAGTTTCATGATGAAAATATAACGGGTGGGGTCATTCCACTTGGCGTGTCAGGGACGGCCGCTCGGTATGGGAGGATCCCCCCTCCTGGGACTTCTCCCCGGTGCTGGCCGGCAATTGCCACGGGCGCATTTCCTCCTCTAGCCATGAGCTTTACAGAGCCCCTCGTCCACACCTCTATGCTTCCCAGGGGCGTGGACTGCTCGCTGCGCCCTCTCTCCCTGCAGGAAGGGACGAGCACGACTGTCCTTGTTGTTGGCAACCCCAACAACACGGACAGTCACCCCATCCCATTTACCATGCTTTGTGGGTGTGATTTATTTTGCGGTGCCATGCCATTCATATCTATACAGCCAATGTGTTTTTGATAAAATTGTTTACTAGAGCACAAAGTTCTTCATAGATCTACCCTCATAAAAAAAACAGACGTCGGCTCGACTTTTACTGTTGTGACTACTGCTGCTCATGTAATAATGAGCACTGATCTGCGACCACTTTTTCCAACGCCATAGCTAAGAACAGAAGTTTGGAGATTGGCCAGAGGTGAGAGATTGAATTGATTATGGCTAGTATACACTAACATGTCTGTTGGATTCTCGCGATGTCACGAGATCACATGAGAATTCGCGGTATCAAATGTCACACGGAAATCCATCTTGTCAGGCTTCAAGTATTTGTGTCCAGCTCGCCAGACAATCAGCATCCTGTGAGGAGCTACTTGCAGCTACGGGCGTGGTTTAGGTGCGTGGGACGACACAGAGAGGCGACTGTTGGTTCCAAACAACAATGGCGACTCCTGAAGAGGTTAGAGTAGATGCTGCAATAGCATCAGTTCTATCAGAACTGGAGAGGATTTTTTTTCATCTATGATGAACAAAGAACGGCACTGAAGGTGATGTTTGTAGACTTATCAGTTTCGCTTTTGTTAGTTTGACAGATAGTTAATCAAATCACCTGCCAGTGTATTTTCCTTTTCATTAATTTCAACTGATTGCAATTAGTGATAAAAAACAACATCTGAGAGCAGCCTGTGTACGCCTGCAGCTCAGTACACAATCCAGGGAATACATAATGGAGTTTGGTGACCTATAACGTCACCCTTGCTAAGTGTAATGGAAAATGGAGATATTATTCCAAAGTGAAGTGGTGCTTCTAAGTGCTTGTTTTCTGTAGTCATTAATATGTTATCTGCTGAGAGCTGGGATGCAACAGTTGCTTTTAATGTTTGGGCACCAGTTCAGATAATTCACAGCGAGTTCCTAAAACTGCTCGAACAAGTTGAATATGCTTTTAGACCGACATATTCAACATGAATCGCATGTGATGAATCATTTTGGGGGGTGACGGCAAGCTTAAGGGTCTTTGGTGCCATGTTTCTGATTAATTGCGTGCCAACAGCTGTGCATGCAAGAGAAACACCAGCCAGAAGGGACAGTTTGCCTCTGAGGCACAGTGTTGCACGTCATTAACAAAGAAGATTTATCCAATCAAGCACAATGTGTTAGTCTGTCTCTCCAGCCAATTAGACTGTTGTCAAGCTATTAAATAGGCGTTGTCAGTCGCTATAAGCCCCATAGATGTGGGTCAGTAGGTGCCTACTACACCCACTAGTAGGTTTTATCATCTATTCACATGGTAGATCACGGAAAGAAGGTACAAAAGAATATGACAGTGACCTCTAGCGACCGTAGTAATTATGACAGGAGCCGAAGTGGAAGTTAGGTGCTGTAGTATGGACAGTGTGAAACTCCATAAAGGGTGGAGGTCGGGGGTGATGGATAGGAAACAAAACACAGGGTTTTCACCCAGGAGACCGGAGTTTGCATCCCGTGTGAAACCAACAATGTGTAGCTGTCTTTGTGTTTGTAGTTATTTTAACCCAAGACATAATGTTTTATGTCTTTTTAATGTTTTTTACGCCCTAAAGCATCCCCTGTTTTATGGTCTATTTGAAGACTTGAAACAAGCGATTGAGAGCATAAATTCATGTTTACAATGTTTACTGAGGTAATAAATCAAGTGAAAAGTAGGCTCATTTTCTCATAGACTTCTATACAATTAAACTTCTTTTTGCAACCAGAGGAGTCGCCCCCTGCTGGTTATTAGAAAGAATACAAGTTTAAGACACTTCAGCATTGGCTTCACTCTTCAGACCCTGAAGTTACCCACTGTATAATAACACTTTGCTAACTCTAAGCTGTTCACTAGCTTTGACTACCTACAGTAACTGTCAGAACCCCTGCGAGGCCTGTTTGATATGTTGTATCCTCTGGATGATTTCATTAAACTTGTTGCAAAGATTGCCCCAAAGTACAGGACCTTTGGACATCGGTTCATGACTGCATCCAGAAAATTGTTGGCCGGGAAGTGTCCTTTTGAAAAACTTGAACTTTATTAGAATGATCATACACATACAGCTGAAATTGACATCTGCATTTAACCCATCCTAAGAGCAACTTGGGGTTCAGTGTCTCGCTCGAGGACACTTCGACATGCAGACGGTAGGAACCTGGGATCGAACCGCCAACCTTGTGGTTAAAGGATGACCACTATTATGCTGGCTAGGGGGGCTGCTCCTCCATCAGCTCATGCATCAATCACAGAGCGGCATAATCTGCTTGCCAGGGTGGTGGCATATGAATGGGTTTTCTCTCTGCTGGGCAAGATAGAAAGGTATCATTTGAAATGGGAAAGATTTCTATACTACATTAATGGCCCTTGAAGACAAACTCATGGCTTAGCTCCCTCCGGTGTACACATATGCACACATATGCATTTACTCACTTAGTCCCAACTGCAACATTATTATGTCACATTATTATTATTATGTCTTGGTCCTCTATTTTAAATCATATATGTTCTTAACCTACGTATGTCTCTCAAAAGTTCAATAAAATCCCAATTGCAAAAAAACTTGTTGCAAACCCTGTTGATATATTTCATTGTTGCTAAAATATTTCTGCACAATCACTCATCTAAATGCATATCAAGATGGATCGGCTGCCTCAGCGTGTGTTTTGCTCCAGTAACCGGGATAACAGTACCTGGGAACTGCTGGTGGGGGAGAACAGATTAGCATCTTCCGTTTTATGCTTCACAGAAACCCGGCTGATTGGATCGACTCTGCGCTGCGGCTGGCAGGATTCCAACGTTTCAGAGTGGAGTCAGGTGGAACAAAAGGTTGAGGTATCTGTTTTTACATTTAACAGTGGCTGGGTGTTAAGATGTGACAGTGATCCCACAGCACTGACCTCCTGATCTGGAATCTTTTTTCATGAACCGTAAGGCCTTCTACTCCCCCGGTGAGTTTGTTTTGTTCATGCACGTGAGTTTACATTCCATCGCAAGTCCACGTGCAGGAAAGGGTTGTGGATTGGCAAGAATCTGGCGGTACGATACGTGTCATGATACAGGGGTAACAATTGCAATACTGTAAGCAAGGGGATAAATCGTGATTTTTACAATCTAATTTTAGGAAAACTGTCATTGTACAAATAAAGAACATACCAGAAATACACCATTTTAGAATAGGCAAAAATAATACATTTATAACTGCATGTGATTATCATAAAGTGGGAATGTCTGTAAAGGGGAGACACGTGGGTACCCATAGAACCCATTTTCATTCACATATCTTGAGGTCAGAGGTCAAGGGACCCCTTTGAAAAAAAGTTTTTCAAGAACTTTGTGCTTAAGTTTGACAAGTGTTATATAAATTATTATTATTATTGCTACACTAGTTGCCTTGGTTACTTATCTCTACTTTCTTATGTAAAACGAAAAACTAAGCAGTAAAACAATGACTTATAAGATTTCTTAAAAACAATCACTGTAGTCTCAGGATGAGAATACATCTTGTGTGTGTAATGTGTCACTAGAAGCCTGTCTGTAAACTGCCCATACAGCAGTCCGCTGCCCAAACCGAGATCCAGAGCAGCATATCGGGCTGCTGCGTGTCCAGCCCGGACAGCTAACAGCGAGGCCCGAGCAGCGAGCGGATCTCTCTCCATCAACTCCCTGGCGGGGTCCGACTCCTGCCACTGCCGCGCGCCCCGGGCGGGATTACGGTGGCGTTCAGCGGTCCAACACGCTGCTGCACTCCTGGACTGGATCCCGGTATAGGCGACAGACTGCTAAAAGGCCTAAATAAAAAAGAGTTTGTTATGTGTTTAAGAGTAGTTCACAATTTACACGTTATAATTAATTTACTAATAAGCTGCTGTCTGATACATTACTGCCAGTTCTCCCAGAGACTGAAGATGATGGACCAACCCGCTGTCAATCATGTACTCTGCTGGTTGTTGATCGGTAACAAGCTAAGGGAGGTCATCCTCCCTTGGAGTGTGATTTGACGTGTTTTGGCTAATCACAGATAAGCATGAAAAAAATTAAATGCATTGAATTGATAGTAGCGTCCCCGCCCCTAAGGGAGGACGGGAACCTGCCGTTGATTGAAGCATTTTAATTAGACTTTATTAAATAATGGATTTTTTTCCGAAAAGGAGAGAAAAATAATTTTATAAATGATAATGAGATTTGGTAATGGTTTATTTCAACCCATCACTCTTTTTTTAATATTTTGATCTCCCTCTTGCCTCTCAAAAAAATAGAGGCAGATCAACCTCCTCAGCCTCTATGGACAAGCCTCTACTGACCAAAACCTTGTATTATTGACCCCGTACTTGAAGTTATAGGCTATAGCTATCACTGTACTCCAGGCAGGTGACAGCTTCTCACAGGATTTTGAGGTTTTCAGAGAAACGAGAAAAGAGATTTTCTTTTGCATGAAAACTTTTCTCAGAAATAAGATAAAACTCACAGTGCTTGTGTAATTTATCACCAAGCTTGTTAACTCATCAGCCATCAAGACTGCACCCCCCTCTGAGCAGTAGCAGGAATTCTGTTGATCAGCGTGAACGAGCGGCAGCCAAATAACTCTCTCGTCCCTGGGGTTCCTCGGATCAGTACCTGGATAATAGGGTAGTGATTATGACACACATTGTGCAGCATGTCATAAAAGATCCATCTGTAAAGCAGGAGGTCGCTGATCGACTGCAGTCTCCAACCTTCATCACGACTGATTATGTCTGATCCTGGAGCCTCCAGGCAGATAAAGACACATTTGCCTTAGCCCAAGGTGGAAAATCAAAAATGTATTGGAGATAAGTGGGTCAATAGTTTTTAGATAAATTAATCTGTATTTCAAAACTGATCCCCCCGCGACCTTGAATAGGATAAGCAGTCACAGGTATTGGATGGATGGATGGATGGATTTAAATCTGATTTGTGTTACTGTGCTGACTGAGGACATTCCCCCGTAGCATAAGAGAACAAATCAATCCACCAAATTTAACTTATTCCCAACAGCCGGGCCACACAGGCCTCTCACGCCTGTGTTGTTCACACCAGCAGCGTTTCTGCTGCTGGTGTGAGTTTCATAATGGCCATTTCACTTCATTATAAATGTCATTTATATTTATTTTAAACAGAAAAAGGTTAAAAAGTGTGTGCTCATTTGTAAATAATAATAATAATCCGCAATTAAAACCCCGTACTTTATTCATTCATGGAGCCGTGCAAGTCACTGCATGTTCTACAACACTGTCCTGTAAAAAAGACAGAAAAGGTTAAGATCATACAGCTTTGTGTGTTTCTCTACCAACACAATGAGTTTTGTGTCATCCATCGTTGATGAGCAGAAGAAGAAGTGACATGTTTTTTGTTTACAGACAGAGAAAAAGAGAGAGAGAGAGAAAGAGAGACATAGAGAGAGAGATCTGAAAAATACTGCCCTTCACCTGATGTTCTTTTAACTCATTAACATAGCCTATTATATTTATAGCATACATGGGGTTTCTGCTATGACTACTGTGTTAACAAAATTAAACGCCGGTACTCTATTTTTCACAACCCTTTCCTGAATGAACTGATTCTTTCCACCAAAAAAAACATTACAGGTCTTTTATTTTGAAATAGAGACAGTGTAAAATACTTTTGTCTGTGACGTCGTCAAACTGGAGGTCAGAGGTCAAGGGACCCCTTTGAAATGGCCTTGAGGGTTTTTCCTCGCCAAAATTTTGCGCAAGTTTTGAACGCTATTTAACCTCCGTCCTGACAAGCTAGTATGACATGGTTGGTACCAATAGTTCACTGAGGTTTTTCTAGTGCGCCGGCTCCAACCTAAAAATCGCAAGTTGCGTTAACGCGTTAAAGAAATTTAAGACAAATTTGTGTTAATTCATTATCGCGTTAACTTTGACAGCCCTAGTTTCAATCCAATTCCAATCCCAACTCTTCAAATACCAATGCTTGGTCAGTGGCCCTAAGCTTCTAACTGTAACGCTCTAGGTACCCCTCTAGTGTCAGTTTTTGACATGTCAGGGACAAAGTGACAATATACGCTTGTTATATGCACAGTGTTTTTCAAAATAAACTTCCGTCTTCACAGGAAGTTAAGGCAACAAAACTACTTAGTCAGGGTTCGGAAAAAAATCATGGTTTACGTTGCTAACGACTATTGAGTCACATGACTAATGACTGACATGACAAAATAAGTCAACGATGACCTGGTTTCACATGGGACAGAAACAGCGATCTCCTGGGTGAAAGTCCTGTGTTTGTTTGACACTTCCACCCACCCTCCACAGAATATTGCACACTTTATACTACGTCAGTTGTTCTGATCATCTAATGATGACGTGAGTGGGTTTACATTGGAATTAGTTGAATGCCCGGTGCGAGTTGGGAGTGAGAGCGGGTTGAAAGTTCAGCTTGTTATGATGCAGAATAAAATAACGACTGTAGCCCTTACAGATTACCTTTATGGCCCGCCCTTTCTGCTGTATTTGATCTCCTCCATATATACATTAATACATCTCAAAAAGGAAGCCTGAAATAAAAGAAAATATGAAGACAGGGTAGAAGAGAATATTCCTATGCCCCCTAATTACAATGAACCTGCCCTTTATGGATGTGTATGTGTCCTGGAGGGTGGCTGTCTGCGACGATGATGATGAGGATGATGCCTTCAGTAACAGGCTGCCCACTGTTCTGAGTGAGCCTCAGGCTGCTGTTGAAAAAAGATCGCAGTCACTCTGCCACGATCAGCTGGAGTAATGCCAGCGACAACAGCAGAGACTACTTGGGAGGGTAATGACATACCTGTTATTCCAACAGAGCTACAGCATTGTGGATGAACAGGCCGAGGGGCAGGATGGTAAGAATACAAAAAGTTCAGTGAAACAACCCCTAAAGATAAGGTGGAGGCTAAAGTACACTAATGCCTTCTGATGATCAACAATAATCATTACTGTATCATCAAGGTTATTATGTGTCAATATCCCCCATATTTCTTCATGTTTAAACCAGGTTTGTATTTGTATCAGGGTAAGGGAAGAGTTTGTGTGGGTCAGAGTAACCAAAACTATCTTTGAGTGTGCCGGGAGTGACAGCTACAGGACTGATGATCTGGTGGCAGTCTGATATCCCTGGGCACCCCCGTTTCATTAGCGATGTTGTTGGTTGAAACTTCAGGGATACATTGATGAATTAGTTCATTTAAATTTCATGAGAGGCTGCTAATCCTTCTACAAGAATGACAATATTTTTTTAGATATGATTTTCTTGCTGAACCAACTCATGCATGGAATGAGTTTGTGATTTAGACATTTACAGTTACACTTGCCTAAAAAAGTAAATCACAGCTTGACATTACCATCTGGCGTTATGTCAGTGAAACAATGTGGCGGTATAAAAACAGCATGGATAAGAAAATATCTGCACTGACAGCACAGAGTCATCTCTCATATCAAGACCACACTGTTGTGCCACCGGTTGAAAGCTGCCTTTATTTGGTCCATGCTATACAGAGATCCAGTTCAAACCTTCCTGCCACAACAGATCAATACAGACAAATTACTGTTAAAGGAAGCCATCTGGAAAGCATGGCGCTGCTCGTAGTAATTAAAACAAAAAGTGTGTGTGGATGACGGGGAGAGTTGGGGTTCTGAAGTGACAGAAGAAAGACGCCTGGAGGCGACGTCCTGCTGCATCAATCTAAAGTGGTCAGTGAAAACGTTCCTCAATGGGTTTGGTTACGTTTATTCCTATGAAAGTTGCTCAGTGGCGAATGAAGCCTAAATGGCTCGACTTACGTCTGGAAAAGTACCCGGATCTTGGGCACATGGAACATGCGCAGTAGCGTCTGCTCGGTCACGTGACTCGGTCACGTGGTCCCAACGTCACGCTGTTGTCATGGCTTGCGCTCCAGCCTCGGTTTGGGTCTCACTCACATGAACGGAGGAAGGGAAATAACTCTGGATACGGCTATTAGTTCATTTTACAACTTTAAAAACTTAATTTTTTTAAATAAGGGCTATTAGAGTGTTCATACTGGGGAGTTGATTCACCTAAAAAAATTATCCGCTGAGTTACAGACGTCTCTATCCCAATGTAAGTCGATGGGAAAACGTCTTTTTGGGCCCAATGCATCACGTGACGGACATGGAAGTTGCAGTACCGCCGTTTGGCCACTACGAAAGTCGGGATCGACGACCGGCACACTTCCTGGGAGCTTGACCCATCTTCGCACTCCCCTATGTATCCACCTTACTCCTAGCCCCCCAATGATGCCTTGTGTGAATTATGGGCACAACTTGCGGCGCGGCGTGTTACTGAACCGGAACCGGTGTTTGCCATGGTAACAGTAATCCTCTCTCCTAGAGCAACTGTATTAAAATATACAGTAAAACATGTGTGAACACCATCTATTACACCTCAGATGGGATAATGTGATCAGAGCTCTGCCTTCTACTATGGAGGGATGGGAGGACGACCTGAAGAAGTGGCCTCAGATAACCTACACTTGCATATTTAGCTACGTTATCGACTCTGTTGCTACAGACGGTGAAGCGATGAACAATCTGAAAAGCTCTGAGGCAGATCAGTACTTCCACAGTAACAAGTTTTTCTTTTTTGAGCAGGAGACCAACACAGGTTGACACAGACTTCACATTTCCAAAAAGACACCCAGGCAATAGAAGTATCCACTACCATTACATGCTTATATCACTCATAAATGGTGAAAAAGTTTGGCGAAAGCTGGTTGACATATTCAAAGAAAAATGATGCTGTGTACTGTTGTAAATTGTTTTCAATAAAATCAACATAGCTCAGTACAGATGGTCAACGAGACCGGGTCAATATTGGCACATTACTTAAGCAACATTACAACATTCCAGATCATGCTAAAGATTTGGTGTTTGGAAAGAGCTTCAAGTCTGTCCTCAAAAAGGGGAGACAATAGATCAGACTGAACTGTCCCTCTTAGAAGCAGAGAAGAGGTGGAGGAGATGTCAATAATAATGGTAACTTCTTAAAAGAGGTGGAAATACTAGCGAAGTTTGACCCTGTTTTGAAAGAACATGTACGACGCATTGTACAATGGAGCAAATCACACAACATACTCAGGGGAAACAATACAAAATGAGCTCATCACTTGAATCAGTGACACCATTCTCCGTACAATTGTGGCTGAAATCACCAACACACCAGAAATCAGAGAGCACTTTCTGGGGTTTCCTAATAGCCCCTGAATCAACTGGGCTTGGCTTATCCACACTGATTCTAAACAGGCTGAAGGAGCTGAACATCCCCTTTGAGGACTGCAGAGGACAATCCTACGACAACGGCGCCAACATGAAAGGACAAAATAAAGGGGTTCAGGCCAGGATGCTGAAGAGGAATCCTCGAGCTCTCTTATGTGCCAAGTGCAGCCCACACATTATATCTGATGGTGGCAGATTCAGCCAAAGGGTCAGTGGATGCTACTAGCTTCTTTGGAGTGGTGCAGAAATTGTACACCTAATTTGCAGCTTTCTCCCCAGAGGTGGACCATCCTAAAAGATCATGTGGACCTCACTGTCAAGGCCTGGAGTGAAACAAGATGGGAGAGCCGAATGAGCAGCATCGAGCCTTTGCGCTACCACACCATCAAAGTCAGGGAGGCTTTGCTTGAGGTGAGGGAAAAGACAAATGATTAGAATCGAGGCCCAGTCCCTGGCAGAAGACATCGGATCATTTAAGGTTCCAGATCTGCACAGTTGTCTAGTATGACATTCTGTCAAAAATGAACACAGTTAGCAAGCTCCTTCAGTCCGTCAACATGCAGCTGGATGTAGCAGTAGGTCTCATAAATAAGACCAAAGCATTTCTGCAAACCTACAGGGCAACTGGGTTCATAGATGCTCGGACCACTGCAAAAGAGCTCTGTGAAAGCATGAATGTTGAGGAAGTGCTGAAAGAAAAGAGGCTGCGAAGCACAAAGAGGCACTTTGCCTATTAAGCAGCTGACGAGGTAGTGACCACTGCAATGAAGAGAATGGAAACAGGATTTTTTTCAATGTTGTGGTGGACTGTGGCATCCAGTCTTTGGAGGACCGATTCAAGACACTGGAGTGAGTAAAAGATAAGTTCGGAGTGCTTCTGAATCTGAACTTCCAGCAACTTGATGAAGAATCACTGTTGTGAATTCTTTCATGCTGTCAAAATGGCAGCCTCTGTTGGACAGATCACCTAATCACATCATTCCCCTGCCTGCTGGCCAACTACAGACAGGTGTGCCTCAAGCCACTGAAACCAATCATCCACCTCCCCCTGATTGCCAATGCAGTCAGGTGTGTTTCACAACTCTATATAAAGCCCTATAAAACCTTCTTGGGTTCAGTTCCAGAACCCAAGAAGGTTTTAATAGTCACATTTAGACACCAATGTGCCCAGCTCGGGGGAAACATTCACCTGTGGAGAAGAGACTGATATTGATTGGAGAGAGCTAGCCACGGAGAGGCAGAGCCTTCCAGAGCTTCCCAAAGAAGTTATGACAGCATTGGAACTACTCATTCATATCCATGAAAAGGGGCTGTGTAAGCCAAACCTTTGGGTAGCGCTGAGGATATCCTGCACTCTTCCAGTGAAGATGGCAACCGCAAAGAGAAGCTTCTCGAAGCTCAAACTCATTAAAACCTACCTGAGGTCCTCCACGCTCCAAGAACGCCTGAGTGGAATGGCAATGACTAGCATCAACCACCAGATTGGCAGCCAGATCTCATATGATGAGGTTATAAATTACTTTGCATCAAGGAAGGCAAGAAGACAAAGATTCTGAGGAATTAAAAGTCAAAGAGGACGCGTAGCGTCATAGATTTGAAGCACTAATGAGGGGGTGCGCCATTAGGCATAAAATAAAGGTTCTGTCACACAAATTTCCTTTTAAAGGTTAACATTGTTTTAACATTTGAATGTTCTATTTATTATTTTTTATGTAATATTTAATTTAAAAGGGACTCTATGTAAGAATCAGAAATGTCTTGTTAACAGCGACACCTGTAGCCGTTAAGTCAACAAAAGTCAGCGTGCTGTTGCTCGCGCTTGTGCTCGCTCTACATAGACATGAACGAGCATCGTTCAAAACAGTGAGGCGACACACGTCAGCTAAAACCACAATATCACTCTATATTTCAGCGGCTTGGCTGAATGTTAGCTGACCAGATGAAGGTCTCTCCATGAATCAATGCTGATACTGTGTTTTCCTGCTTCAGCCTCCCGACTGCGGTCGGAAGGGACAGGGAAGACACCGCAGCCCCGGTCGGAGACGATAACGTTTCTCGCTCCGGAGCCCCGTCACTTCACAAGACACGGGAAACCTCCGTTGGTCTGGAGGAGCTGCAGCAGTTATTTCTGCACAAAAGTCCACTGTACATTCACTAGATATTCTCAGAACTAAACTAACTCTTCTGCAGTGTGTAGTGTGCACGCATGCACGTGAGAGGTATAGCGAGTGAGAACGAGCGTGGTGTGTGAGTGAAGGCAAACAGACAGGCAGAGGAGCAGAGGAGCAGAGTACAGCATCGACTCCGGCCCTGGAGACCAAAGCTACAGCCTCCCCTGTGTTTTCTGACCACGGTCGGGGGGCCGAAGCAGGAAGAGTCAACACTGTTTAACAGACGGGCTTCACTAGATAGAACTTTGCGGTTTTGGTGCTTCCGTGTAGTTTGTGTTGGAGTCCGAGTCTGAACAGCGTAGCCACATGCGAAGGCGCATGGGACACCGACCCGCAATGATTTATACGTGTTAGGACTTACAAACAGTCCCTTTAATTTGTTTTAAAAATGTATATATTTATTTAATTTATTTTAATTTCATTTCATTATTTCAATATTTTTTTTAGTTTATGTTTAATATTTATTTAAAAATATTTAATGTTCATTTTCATAAATATTTTGTTGTTTTTGTCTCTTAAACTCTCAACACCTTGTTTGGCAGTTATTAAAGATTTATCTTTGATCACATTATAAGTCTTTTCGAGTTCCTCAGTGTCCATTGGGTCTTGCACTGCCATTCAGCTCAGAACCACTAGTGGCATCATATTTGTCCTGTTAGACATCAAACAATTATATATTTAGTCTATATAGTTATAAGGTAGTTATTGTTTTTCATCAGGTCTTACTTAAAAACAAAAGATGTTGTTTCTGTTCCATATGAACTGAGAACGCCCAGGTCTAGGTTTCTGATTACAACCACGGTAATAACATGATCATAAGGAAATAAAAGACCTGCCATAAACAAATAAAAAAGATTGGCAAAAAGAAATCAAACAAAGCGCATTGTAGCAATTAGAGTGAGAGAGTGAACAGGTGGAACCATTCTGTTAACAGTAATTGACTATAAATCTCTGATATGCTCCGACAATACAAATGATTCAGAGGTCTGTAATAACTTCATTGTGATTAATGATGTCATGCAGCTGCAGGACTGTCCACACCCTGCATCATTACCATCCGTTTAGTGGCCACCACTGGGAGACACTCTTACTGGATACACCAAATGACCCATCCTACGATCATACGTGGAGACATTATCGGCACAATTATTAGGAGTCTTGTTGGCTATTACCTGTCCTAACCGCGAAACCGTGCAACTCCAATGTAGTGGAACAATTTAGATGATCCAAACATCAACGTTTTGTGAGATTAATAGCAGTATAAACTGTACAATGGATTACAAAAAAAGTTTGCACGCATTCACTCACATTTTTTTTTCTACCGTGTGACTTTTAATGAGGTAATAAAACTTTTTTTGTGGAAAAACCATATCAGACACAATTTATTATTCCAAGGATGGTATTTTTTATACGTCTTAAAACACACACACATATATACAGTATATAAATGTGTGTGTGTGTGTTGGGAGGATAAATAAAGATTTTGTCCCAACCAGAACACATGATTTGAACAGACTAATATTTATTTCCCAGTGTGCTTACTGAATTATGACCCCCAGCTCTGTCAATATATAAATGGTGTTGGTGCCAGAATGGTTGGAAACCCCTGCCTTAATCCATCCACACACTCATACACATCAGTGGTTTCCCAAGCTTACAATTACACAATGACAGTAATGTAAGAATCATCTGATTACCAATAATTTCAACTATTACATCATCAAGAGGAAAGGACTAACTTTTCACCCATACAGGCGGCACACCCATCGGTGCTCTCAAAAGCTTACTCATCCAGAATACGTGTTGCATTGACATCCTGTTTGTTAAAGCTTCAGTAGGCAGTATATTTTCGGCATCATTAGGCAAACATTCTATAATAACCTTTCTGCATATTGTAATTCAAGTGTTCTGAGAGAAAACTAGACTTCTGCACCTCCTCATGGCTCTGTTTACAGGCTTTAGAAAATCTAGCCCGTGACGGGAGACTTTGACCAATCACAGGTCATTTCAGAGAAAGAGCGCGTTCCTATTGGCTGTGCTTCGGTCATGTGACCGGAACTTGGCGTTACTTCACCAGATTCACAATATATTAACGTAACAGAATATTGATTCATATTTGATCAGCGCTGCCTAGTTTGACCGTTTGGTTGGAGTTCGTGAGTGATTGACAGCCAGCTCTCATAGACAGCAGCTGGACAGCAGACCTCAGATCAGCTCTCACTGCTTGTTTTCCTCCGGTTGGTGAAATCTTGCAGATGCCATTAGGAGCACCGGAGGACACAGAGGCACATGATATTTTTCAGATTACCTGTCTCATGTACTACTGTCACGGTATAGCAACCGTTTTATAAAAATAACTTTTTTTAATCA
Organism: Sebastes fasciatus; assembly: GCF_043250625.1. Taxonomy (NCBI): domain Eukaryota; kingdom Metazoa; phylum Chordata; class Actinopteri; order Perciformes; family Sebastidae; genus Sebastes; species Sebastes fasciatus. The sequence continues at coordinate 30,415,300 of NC_133805.1, read as the reverse complement.
TATTTGTTCCAATCTCGCCTACTTCAGCTTTAACACCAGGTCGTTGAATAAATATGAACTGCTGAATACTGAATGGACATGTGATTTTTTTAATGCAGATGTCACTGTAGGCTGTAAAATTTAAGAATTATAAAATAAAATACGATATTGTGGCGCAATTGACAATGAATGTACGGCAGCAACACACATGGCTGAAAGCAAACGAACGTCCTCTATGTTTGTTTACGCTAAAGTCACGTTTGATCGTGAAAGATTTCGGCATTTTTTTTAAAGGGACTGTTTGTAAGAATCAGAAATGCTTGTTAACAGCGACACCTGGGGTCGTTAAGTCAATGAAAGTCAGCGCCCTGTTGCTCGCGCTTGTGCTCGCTCTACATAGAAATGAACGAGCATCGGTCAAAACAGTGAGGCGACACACGTCAGCTTGAACCACAATATCACTCTATATTTCACCTGCTTGGCAGTAATGTTAGCTCCCGACCGCGGCCGGAGGGAACAGGGGAGACACCGGAGTTTTGGTCGGGGACGATAACGTTTCTCGCTGCGGAGCCCCGTCACTTCACAAAACACGGGAAACCTCTGTTGGTCTGGAGGAGCTGCAGCAGTTATTTCTGCACAAACGTCCACTGTACATTCACTAGATATTCTCAGAGCTAAACTAACTCTTCTGCATTGTGGAGTGTGCGCGCATGCACGTGAGAGTGGAGCGAAAGAGCGAAAATGAGCACAGTGTGTGAGTGAAGGCAAGCAGAGGAGCAGAGGAACAGAGACTTCGGCCCTGGAGGCCAAAGATACGGTCTCCCCCGCGTCCTCCGACCGCGGCCAACACTGTTTTGCAAGACGGGCTTCACCAGATGAGAACTTTGCGGTTTTGGTGCCTCCGTGTAGTTTGTGTTGGAGTCTTGTCTGAACAGCGTAGCCACACGCGAGCGCGCATGGGACACTGACCTGCAATGATTTATACGTGTATATATAGTTACAAACAGTCCCTTTAAGTCGGGACTCGTGTTGTTCAAGAATTAATCTGTTTTTCTTTTAGTGTGGGCCAGCCTTTACCAGTATTCTCTCCATTCCAAGAGAATATCTGATGTTGTGATTACGTAAATGTCTAGTTCTCTCAAATATAACACAACCCACACACGCAGACTGTCAGAGAGCACAAAAACACTGTCAGAATTGCAGAGACTCTTGCAAGGACTTTGGCATACAAAAGGACAATGTTGAGTCTTCTCCCCTGCTGAGAGCTTGATGTCAGTTTACTGATAGCCCGCATGTCGAAAAAGCAAGTTTCAACTGGGACTTAATTGTGTTTGTGTTATGGATTTGATTACGTTGAGTTCGGACTTGAAGCGCACTCAATTTATAATATAAATAGCGTTTTTAATGCACTGAATGACTACGTCTCCAATGCCATTATATAAGTGAATCAGACAGCATTGTTGTCATCAGTGTTTAGTCCAGCGTGCATATGCTTTGGTGTTAAGATAATTGTTTACAATGCGTCATCCTCACTTAATATGTTACTGTGAAGCACCAATCAGAGCCCAGTGAGGGTTTGTGTGAAACCACACCAGCAGAGATGCAATGAGGGAAGTGTATATGTGGCCTGGAGTGTTTTGAATCAAGTGTGTGTGTGTGGGAGACAACAGAGCCTCTGTAGGCACAGCGGTTGTTAAGTGTTTGGACATTGGTGTTTTCACACTTAGCTGCTCTCAGTGATGATACATCTGAGGTCATGTATTACCCCGAACCAAGCAGCGAGGACAGACATACCCAAATGATCCATGAAACCTTGTTAAAATGACTTATGTTTTATAACTGTATTATTTTTGATTGCACAAACATGTCAACAGGTCTTATTGTGTAGATTCAGGTAGGTACTTGCCATCAGTGCACCACCAGATTAGCACCATGAGTTGACGTCCCAGAGGGCTAACTACACACCCACCCACAAACACATACATTGAGATATCACAGTGATAGATGTAATTGTTACTTCTGTATACTGGCCAGATGCTGCAACTGCATTGTAAGCTGAAAATGCAACACCCACCACTCATACGTATGTTATCCATGTTCTGCTGTAGCTGCAGGTCACTGCTGTTGACACTTGTTGTGTTGATGGAAATTAGTGTTATGGAAATTTACAATTTACAATTCACCATTTGAGTTTCAATGTATGAGTGAGGGGGTGAAATGACCTATAATGTCATTTCACCCCTTCACTCATACATTGAAACTGTAGTGCTGTTGCTGGTATGATGTCAATATATACTGTCAAATGATCATTTTCATAGTAAAAATAGGCGAGACCTCGAATCTCTAGAAGAGAGGCAGCTGACACGCAGCCGAGCCGCACTGCTCACGCGGGCGGTGTGGCTGCTCGAACCTGTTCACACGGACGCCAAAATAAAAAACAACAGGTTCCGCAGCCTACACGCACAGCTGACGTCTGTGTGGCCCAGGCTTCACCGTGTAGTCTACAACTTTAAAAAAAAATCACATTCACAAAAGTAAATTCGCTAACCTTTTTAAAACATTTTTAAAACATTTTTATTATTGTCTGAACTGCTATTTTTTTTTAAAAACTGCTCGGTGCTCCTAATGGCATCTGCAAGATTTCACAGACCGGAGGCAAACAACCAGTCAGAGCTGATCTGGAGTCTGTCGTCCAGCTGCCGTCCATTAGAGCCACAAGTCAATCACTCTCGAACTCCGACCAAACGGTCAAACTAGGCAGCGCTGATCAAATATAAATCAATATTCTGTTACTGTAATACCTATTTCCCTCCTCAAATGTTTTCAGAATCATCTTGTAGTGTACTGTTTAGCTGTAAAATGAGAACGTTTGTGACCCGGCAGCCATGTGGCGATCTGCTGAGGACATACCAAGCCTCCCAGCCCGCGGTCCAGCCTCGGTCTGGGTCTCCTTCACATGAACGGAGGAAGGGAAATAACTCTGGATTCGGCTATTAGTGTATTTTACAACGTTTAGGACCTAATGATTTAAATAAGGGCTATTCAAGTGTTCCTACTGGGAAGTTGATTTACCTAAAAAAAAAAAAAAACAGTAGTTGTAGTTGTAGTACCGCCACGAAAATTTGCTTCACAGCCCGACGCTCTTCCTGGGGGGTTGGTTATATAACCCACTTCCACTCCTCGCTAATTGGGGGTGGTTTGAGAAAGGCCCAAGTCTCCACCCTAAGACCCTCAGAGACTTCATTAACATCACTTGGTAAATGGTTGAGTGTGAGAGGCTGCAAGGGCCAGGATATAGGAATATGGGGATATCAATTAGAATAGGAATGGGATAGAAGTTTGTGACGTATCATGCTACTTTTTTCAAATAATCAATTTACTCGTTGTTGTCAAAACAGCATCATTAAGTACATTTTAAAGAAATGGCTTGCATTCCTCTGATGTAATGTGTTTTTATATACCATCTTAAATAATAAATACATGAACAAAAAATGTAGCGTTTCTGTGTACATTTAGGCATGAGGACTGACTTCAGGGTGTCAAGGCAGGCTTTCAATGGTCTTCTCAACATTTTTGCACCAGGAGAGGGATCATGGCTGGGGATATCATTTAGAGGTGCTTAAACTAGATTTTTGGCTGGCCTATGGGGTGTCTTACCGAGTCACGGCACAGCCTTCTGATGTGCCAAAGTCGACCATTGTTAGAGTTGCCAAGGAGATCTGTAGATCCAAATCTAAGGTCATCTTCTTCCCCAGTCCAAACATCTTGGAGAAAGTTAGCTGAGGATTTGGACAGCTGGCACAGCTTGAGGCCTTCAGTAAGGCTGTCAGATAAGAATTAAAGCGCCCAAACACAACCAGTTAGATTATTTCAAATGGAAATGTTTGCCTCCCCATACAGGAAGCCCTTGGCAAAGTTAATGCAATTGTTCACTATTAACCCTTAAGATAATGATCTATACAACTGGTAGTTGTTGGCTCGATGTGCGCTTGATTTTTATGAATGAAGCAGCTCTGTTGGCTCTGCCACAGGCATGTACAGTATCTACCGTTATGGAAAACTGCAAATGTATTTCAACCAATTACTCTGGAAGTGCAGCACAACCTGGTGTTGGTCTGTTGGTCAGAAGGATGTAGTGGAAGCTCTGTTAAGTGTTTGTCTTTAATAAGGGTCATCTAGAGTTCAGAGAGACGGACGAAGGCGAGCTCCTCCGACATGTGATGCTTTAAGCTCTTCACATACTGAAGTGAAAGCTTTCTGTGGGGACGCTAACTCTTTACCAGCATACTGAAAGTGAATTCATCCATTACTACTGATTGAATTCATCCATTATGGCTGAGGGGTTTCATGGCCACAAAGGGGACTGGAAGTACAAGTATTCATTATTGTTCTTGGAATACCTTCAACCACTTGAACAACTTCCATTCAGGTGGATTTACAATCAACCCTGAACTATCCACCCTGAACTATTTGCATTTATTCCAGCATAATAAAAACATTGTACTAAATATATATGTACTTTCATGTTGAATAGAACAGATACGTATGGAGCCAGGATAGTACATTTTGGCATTTGAAACAAAACCTGAACTGAAAAAGGAAAAATGTTGGCATTGTACTTTTCTGCAATCAAGGGATACGTCGCAATGATGTTGTTTCTGAATCAAAAATCCATCCATCCATTATCTTTAACCGCTTGTCCTATTCAGTCGTGGCGGGGGGGGGGCTAGAGCCGATCCCAGCTGACATTTGGTGAAGGCTGGACAGGTCGCCAGACTATCACAGGGCTGACACAGAGACAGACAACCATTCACACTCACATTCACACCTACGGGACATTACTATTAACCTGCAACAACGATGGAGATGGATGGACAAAGATAAAACAGGGAAGATTCCCCCATAGCAAAGACCCACAGGGAAAGCACCCCAGAGGAGAAGAACCAGGTCGAGCGCTGCCCTCCAGGCCAACCCCCAAAACAGGATTACGGGAGAGGAACCAGTTTGGAATTACAATCCTAAAAGCCCTTTGAACTGCATCATACTGGATCCCACATTGGTCACATGACATTAGGTAAACACAGCTGGTCAGACAGCCCAAGCCCAGACTGTGGTAGCCGAATGAAAAAAAGGCATTTTGCTTATATGCTAGATGACGTAAAAGGCCTCAAGCGGAGATGTACCCGCCAAGAGTTCAGGCAAAACTGATCTTTAAAAATTGTGGGAGGGGGGCTACTCATAGCGCTGGGTCTGGTTTGTTCACCTCGGGCAAAGGCTGATAAATCAAAACAAAGAAAAATGTTAAAACAAAACAAGAATAATGTATTATATACTGTAGGGGTGTCACAATTTGGATTCTAAATGGAAAATCAATCAAAATACACTTTTAATTTCGACCTTCAAAGTCAAAAGCAGGATCGGCGATTCTCCCAGTGTTTTTTTTTTTTCTCTCTCCACCTCCACCTACTGGCTCGAGTACAAAGAAAAGACTTTAAAGACAGCACAGCGTATCTCACCGCTGGAAAGAACACTCAACAGACTGCTGGCCATACTGGACAACGCCAGCCATCCTCTGCACGCCGTCATCACCAAACAGGGGAGCTTGTTTTGCTGCTCCCAACGTGCTCCATAGACAGACTCAGGAAATCCTTTGTGGAGGACGGTCTGCAGGACAGATAATGCACACAGTGCACTTTAATAGACTGAGCTACTTTTTTTAATTCTGCACACCACAAACAGCTCTACTCTGCACCTTTATAGACTTGTTTTACTGTATTCTACAAACAATGTACAGCTTTATCCTGCACCCGACAGGGACTTCATGGTACATTCAGGTGCACCTCGTAAACTCTGAGAAACTCTAGCTGTTGTTGTAAAGTACCGCCTGTCATCTCATGGATCTTCTTTTTGTTGTTTTCCCAACTGACTGGTGAAATAGGTTTTGTTATTACATATTAAATACATATATTATTTGACCATATTTTGCCTGAGTGTGGTACATTCCAAAGAAATATCACAATTGATACTATGTAGCTTTTTAAAGAAGAATTTGAAAATGTAAATGACAGTTGTCAGGGCATCAAAACTCTTTTTGATTGTCTAACAGAGGGATAGCAGTCATTACTGAAAAAAAATGTTTAAATCGAAAGTCGAATCGTGGATTTGGAGAATTGTGACACCCCTGGTATTATACAACACTGTATGCAAGTCCAGGTCAAAACCAATTTTGATGTCTGTTGTGTCCACATGAATTCAAACAGAATAGGACGGACAACAGCAGACAGATGTACTTTAATCTGCAGTGTCAGTCGGAGTGGAAAACATTCAGACAGGCTTCCTGAGGCTCAAGAGGACAAAGACCAGACTTGCTTTATAGGTGACAACCAGTCAACGAAGACCTGTGGCGATGCTCCATTTCTCTCTTTGTTTATCTGTCTTTCTATCATCCAGGTGTTGGTCAGCCCTGCGGCAACGTGAAGTCAGCCACACACACACACACACACACACACACTTGCTCAGGTTAAGTATGTGTTGTATTAAATTGTCTGGCAGACACACGCACACACACTCTGCTTTACCTAAGCCCAAAGGTGGGATGTTTGTTTTCTGACGTTCAGACTGAAAGAAGACCACCTACGTCTGTACACACAATCACAAAGTGTCCCTCTGCGTCCTTACCGATTCTCAAATACAAACAGCACCCTCGAGGTTACACTGCTGTCTGAAACTTCTTGGTATTTATGTTGTTTGGCTCACAGCAAAGTTTTTCCACAGAAGTGTGTCCTGGTGGGTGGCAGAGAGATTTATAAGGAGCATTTAGAGCAAAACGTTCCGACTTCAAACCAATTAATTTCTCGAAGGCTTTTAAAACAAGTATGAGTAGCTGCTATCGGTTTGTGTTGTCTTTTTAATTAAACCTGATGAAGTCCAGTCAGTGCTGCCCACCCCGAATACGATGAATGTGATGTGGTTTGATTAATTACATGCCAAAGTAGGCATTAGTATTTTTCTGTCTACTCAGTTTGGAGTTAAGTGGAGTCAAGGTGCAGGCGATAAAGACTTCAAATCATATCTCTGTGTTTTTAGGCTTTGTCACGGTCGTCGGCGTTCGGTACCAACGCGGAAGGCACCCTTTAGCGCTGGTATGAAAAGCAACAGGCGTTCCATTAACTATAATTTAAACCCATCCGCGGCAACCGTAAATGCCGAAATAAAGTGCGGTGTAGTTTAAAAAGGAGTAACGAGAGGCGGCGAGTCGCGTCGGACGCCCGTGATTTGCATAAAGCAGACTAGCCCTCAACTTTATGCAAATTAGGAACGGCCGTCGTGACGCTCCGTCTCTCGAATCATGCTGCCACGCTACCAGAATGCATTGCACGGCTGCTTACATAGACAATGAATGGGAAGCGTGGAAAGGACGGATCCTGTGGACACGTACCATCAGTCAGCGACTCGTGACATACTGTCACATGTGTAGGGCTGCCCGCCCCCTATCAATATAAACAGTATTGTCTCATCTTATATCTCCCTTGAAAAATATCTCGATATTCCTTAAAATGTTGATATACCGCCCAGCCCTAGTAAGGTCTACGTTTTACTTCCCCATTATGGCCTCATGTCATTGGAGATGCTTTTTATTGAGATGTTAATGTGCCACTGATGTATTTAAATTTTATTCATTTGAAAATAATAAGGTCATTATTATAAAAGATCAAAGAAAATGGAAAAGGTTACTCTCAAATGGCGCTGATGTTCTCTCTTTCTCTCTCTTTCTCTCTTTCTCTCTCTTTCTCTCTCTCTCTCTCTCTCTCTCATTCACCACAGGTTGATTGCAAACATTTGTGGGCCATATCTACTTCTACAAGCTCTTGCATCTATTTATCTATTTTCCTAAAATAGAGTCCTTCATCTGTCTAACACTGACTGTGTGGCAGCGGCGCCGGAATGAGTTTTGAAGTGGGGGGGGAACCGGGGGGGGGGGCTTTGGATGATACAGTGTTTCCCACAGATCCGAGGGCATGCTCGAAGACGGAAGAACATTTTAAACATGTTAAAGTTAAACACATCAATCTGAAGCACTTTGAGAGCAAAATTACGAGGCTAGATCTGTGAAGAACTTTGTGCTCTAGTAAACAATTTAATCATAAACGTTTACGAATGCTGATGGCAAAAAAGTCACACAGCACAAGCACGGTAAAAGAGGTTGCAGTTACGTGAGACTCAGCTGAGACGGAGTCGTGAAGACAGCTGCTGCACTGATTAATATGAGAGTGAATCCGTAGAGTAAAAACACCTCTGACGCACTCCAGTCTGGACATGCACGGGGTGGACGGGAATGATTGAAACGTGTTACAGTTTTTTTTACAGTGTTGCAGATGCAGTGATTTGCAACCTTAAAAAGAAAGTAGGACAGGGCCGTAAAGTGGGGGTACAACCCCCAAAACTGCAAGAATCAAATGCAAGTACATCAACTTCATCAAATATGCTGATCGACTTCATGTGCTATATTTAGAAACAAGATTTCTTTTTTGTACTGTTTTTTTGTACTATTTGAAACTTTATACTTTGTACTGGGACTGTATGACACCTAGATCCTTTGAGTAGTGTAAATGGTAAATGGACTTGCATTTACATAGCGCCTTTCTAGTCTCCCGATCACTCCAAGCTCTTTACATGTCAGCATTCACCCATTCACACACACATTCATACACTGATGGCAGAGGCCATGCAAGGTGCCAAACCTGTCCATCAGATCTAATCTATATACTCATTCACACACCGATGGCTCAGCCTTCAGGAGACATTTGGGGTTTAGTGTCTTGCTCAAGGACACTTCGAAATGTGGACTGGAGGAGCCGGGGATCGAACCGCCGACCTTCTGATTGGTGGGCGACCCGCTCTAACCTCTGAGCCTCAACTGCCCGTCAATGATAGTAAAAAAGTAAAAAGTCTGTTAAAAAGGGAAATACACCATAAGGACAGTTTAGTTGATAATCTTTTTCAGCATTGAATAAACAGAGGACATAGCATCTGACAGGCCATTATTCTTCAAATTGCCATGTTATTGTAATAATAATTTGTGGGTGGGCAGGGACAACCGGAGCACAGGCTGAATAGATAACTCTGACACGGCTTTGTGTAAACCCAATGACTGGAACTTATGAGCTGATGAGTGTTTGAACAACGTCAACACTTTTTGAGGACAAAGACACATTGCTTTATTTGACTCTGCTGAACAGCCAGAACACAGCAGACATTTTCAGAATATGATGGAATAATATTACTCTGTACAAGAGAAAATAACTTTGACAAAGTAAGGAGTTCAGACCAAAAAGTTGCTGTGTTGGTGTGGGTGTGTTGCTACAGGTACTGGAAATATAATGAAATAGTATAAACCCTGAACCAGCAGCAGCCCACATATCTGGAGTGGTACAGGAATTCTGCAGTAAATTTGGTTCAGGTTCAAGAGTTATTTGAGAATTTTTTTTTTTTTTAATCAAACCAAAATTTACCTTTCAGATGAGACTGGAATTTAAAGGTTGACTCCATCTGCGTTCATTTTTGGGTTTTCAAATGGGAATGCCCACTAAGCCGTTAGCAAAAAGCAGTGACGTAGGCTACCACAGTAAGCTAATCAATAAGGTTAGGAATAATGTGAATGTTAACACTAGCTGAGTCAACGTCAGCTGTGCTAAGTTTGGAAACAACTGAAAGATTTAGTTCAGATTTTTGTCAAGTGGGGTTGTATGGATACTCCCGTGTTCTGTGAGGTAAAATGACTGTTTTTGTTAATGGAGTCTTGTGGCTTTGAAGAGAGTTCAATAATATCTGACAGTGACAGGACAGTACATGTCTCCCAACTATAGCCTCTAAGTGAGTGTTATTTGCACTGTCAAAGAACAATGCAATTACACACACACCTGAACCAGCATGGGACTCCTGATTGAATCAGGTGCAACCGGCACTGAGCTGCTGCAAAACAAACCACACTACAGAAGTCAGTATTTCATCCAGCTTTCGAAGCTCATGCAGGTTTTATCATCAGGATTGTTCTAACACACACAGAGTTCCATGAAAAATCATTTACAAAATCCACCCTCCTTTGCAAACCACTAAACTCCATCCTTACTAACCCCTTCTCGGTACCAGTGTCTCTCTATCCGATCTGTTTGTTGTCCTCGTTTCTTCATCACAGCTGTTTTATTGTAATTTTTATTGCGAACTCAATGCATGCTCTCTCGAGTTCTCAGGTATTAACTGGCTAGATGATGTGGGTGAAGTCATCCCTTTTCCTTCTGGACCATTTCAGACAGAATTCCTTTTGTTGTTTTCCTCCCTGCCATCCTTGGTAGTGACCGCTATGTTTTGTTTTTTCTTGCGAACGTGATGAACTGTTCCAGCTCACCAGGCCGGTCTTGTTTTAATTCATTGCAGTAGGGACATGCTCTTACAAACTGAGGCAAGTGTCAGCAAGACATCACTATGAAGTGCCTTGAAGGTCTTCAGCATCATCAGATTCTCTTTATACCACAAAAACTGTTTTAGTGTTCAAATTACTGCCAAAAAAAAGAAAATCCAGCTTGCACTCTCCTGGTTCTCGCTTTTCATATCTTTCTCTTTCTCATTGTATTCTGCAGAGGTTAGAAGGTTAGAGTCGGCAGTGAGGATGGATTAAAGTGGTCCGGGAACATCTGATGGGTGGGTGACACCACATTTAACAAATCAGGAAGAATAAGCAGCCAATGCTCTATCAATGCTCATTGCATGTCTCTCTCCTGCTTCCTTTCCTTCCTTCCTCTCCCTCCCATGTTTTTCTAATCTAATATTGACCTCCCACAATACCTCTCTCCCTTGTCTTTGTGTGATGCTTCATCATCTCTCTGTTGAACAAATCCCATCAGTCTCCACTGAACAGGAGGAAGGGTTCAAAGAAGAAGAATGATCATTTGTTATTCATGATCATTATGATGTATTGTTGTAAAGCACAGAATTTTTTATTGCATGGTTGTTGTTTTTCCATAACTGACATTTTCTACACTGTAGTACTGTTTCTGAGAATAGATGAATTGGCTGGTAACCACAGAGAGAGAGAGAGAGCGAAGGGATGAGGGAAAACAGCTTGTTGGGCGGTATGAAAATAGAAGCTCTTCCATACTTGACCCATGGGTAAGTAGTAACCATGTTGTACATAAGAGAGGGCTGTCATAACTGCTGCTGTTTGCTTCAAATAAACAGCAAGCATTACGATGATGACTACAGCAGGTAGGAGGGGGTTGGGGGTGCCATGCCATTAGACCGACAGCCTGTTATTCCCAAAACAAACAGCCATTGTTCCGAAATCCCGTTGTTCCGAAAATACACACTCTCCCTGCACCGCCAGTATACAGTGGCCCACTTCTGAGACATGTCTTCGTGATCAAACGTACCGCTTTACAAAAAGAGGGTGGACACAACAATGTGAATACCTGTAAGGTATAATGCAATTCTATTAAATATGCATGCAATAAATAGAACTTAGAATGTTCACACATGTGCTCCGTGAGCTCCACGCTGACCGCAACACCACACTGACAGGGTGTCAAAAAAAAGGGAACATTTAACAAATACTACAAGTTTGCTGTCGAGGTGAAGACTCCAACTTCACAGCCTCATTCCAGCAATTAGTAACTCCACAATCTGCCATTTCTAAAAAGGAATCTGCCAACACAAATCACAGGCATTATAAAAGAAAAGTTGCCCAATTATTTTTTGCTGATTTGTGCGGAGTAGAAGTCCAGAAAGGTGACTTTTTTTTCATCTTGTGCAAAATACAATTTAACTTTGATAGTTTTAAAAAAGTTTGCCGATGCTCGTCTCTGTGATGATTCTGTTTGGTTTTGTTTGTAGGATTTTTGTGTTTGCTCTCACTCTCTCTTCCCCTCCCCTCTCTGTCTTTTTCTCCTGGTAGGGCATGTGTGTGGCTGGCTCCTCCCAAGGCAGCAACGAGGCACACCAGTTTCCACTCAGCTCATCAACCTGACTATAAAAGCCTGGTCTTCTGGTTAGTCCCATTGAGATTGAGAACCTCTTTTCCAAAGGAGACCTGGCCATGACAGTCAGCAGCAAGAACACAAAGTTGCAGACAGACTGGGACAGGGACCGACAGGGGAGAGGCCACAGCGGCCACATGGCTGTATTTTGGGAGGCCAGCTATAGATCCTCCCACCCTAATGGACTCGACTTTTCAGATTTGTTTGCATAGTTTCTTTTTTTGTGTGTGAATGTCGTATCTCTCCTGCGACAGTGCTGTTGAAGTGATGAGGAAGGATGCTCCGAGGACGCTGTTCTTGCTGGTATAATAGAGTTTATTACAAACAAGCAACACATGTCATAACGGACGTCTAGAGCGTCCGGAGGTCTCAAGTCGAATCTGAAAGTCCTGCTCTTTGGGGCTCTCGCGCCTCCTTATATCGGGCTCAGATGTTATGCAACATCTGTCATGCAACATGCGAGCTGAGCATAAAAACATGTGTGTCCTACATGTTTATCTTTCGACCCCTTGACTTTGGTCCGACCCTTTGTCCCCGTTATGCTGTTTACCCATGTTTACATTTAGGGGCCCCGCTGTCTTTGTGTAACTCCTGAGCATAAAAACATGTGTGTTTACATTTAGGGGCCCCGCTGTCTTTGTGTAACTCCTGAGCATAAAAACATGTGTGTTTACATTTAGGGGCCCCGCTGTCTTGTGTAACTCCTGAAAATATACCACATGAACAATTGAGAAAAACTATTTTTCTGCCAATATCATCGCAGACACCAATTCTATACTGCAAATATACTTTCTTTGTTTTTTAAATTATAAAATAAGTATGTTGCAAGCAAATCAAGCATATGTCCTTTTTTGGAATTCAAATCAAGACAATCCAGTTTGAAGAGATAACAAGGAGATCTTTATTAAATAGAAATCTGTGACATGACAAAAAAGCCAAGGTTTTTAAACATTTCACTTTTGCAACCTAAATTCACAAGGACATCACTGGTCATATTGAAACTGATCATCAGCACATTGAGAAGTGCACATTCAGCCCATAAACCTGTAGCCTGCATAAAGTAATGCAATGTCAGCATCAAAATCAAATGTGATCACCGAGGAGAAATTGCTCACACTCCAGACATTAAAGAAATAAGAAAATATAAAAACAAATGTTAAATATGTGCATCAGTCTAAATTGTCAATAGTAATAGACCAATAATATTATTGCACTGAACATGACTCAATATCAACACTGAACATAAAACTTCTTATCACATGAGCTAATGTGAAAGCCTATTTTAACATCCTATGGGCCTACAAATTGTATTATACACCTGTGGTCTGTCAAGCTCTTTTGAGATTGTAACTGTAGGTAAGGTAATTAAATAAACTAGAGCATGGAAAATGGGAAATTAGACCTACATGAATGTGAAAAAAAAGTGCAGTTATGTGGTCAGTGCTCACAACTGGAATTTTCTGGTGAAAACATGAAAGAAAACATAAGAAAAATAATAACTGAACATAAATTAACAAATTACAAATAGTCATGGTCATTTAACTCCTCGGGGTTATGGTGAGGAGCCGAGATTCGGTTTGCCAGTCTCTCTCGCCAGCCTTGGCCACTTTGTTCCCCCCTGACTGGACGGGGTGGAGACCTTCCAATCTCCTCAACATCTTCGGTGGCTTCGATGATGTCCCCTGCAGTCAGACAAATGTTGTGGAGCACACAACAAGCAGTGATGACTGCAGGGACAAACGTGTGATCCACCTCCAAGGCCTTAAACAGCAGGCACCTCCATCTCTACAATGTTGCGGGCTTTGGCATGGTGGTGGTTAAATCAGCCCTGTACCCTCCCCTGCAGTGGCTCCCGATACGGGGTGATGATGGTCATGGGCTGGACTATGCAGGGGTAACCACCATCACCCACAATGAAATACCCTGGGGGAGGGTACAGAGCCTCTTTATAGATGCTGCTATTTTTGAGGACACGGGTGTCGTGAACGGACCCAGGGTATCCCACAAAGGTGTGGAGAAACCGCCCCTTCCCATCACATACAGCCTGCAGCTGTATGGATGGGAAGAGCTTACGGTTTATGTAGTCCTGGCCACTGGGTCCGGGAGGGGTCTTCAACCGTATGTAACACCCGTCAATGGCACCCACACAGGTGGAAAACACGGGGCTGTTGGCCAGCTGCTGGAACTGCCGCCCAATCGCCTCCAGCTCTGGAGCAGCAGGCAGTGTGATGGCTGTGAGCCGGAGAGCAGCAATCTCCCCGACTCCCTTGTGGACCAGCCTGTGTACAGTAGAAACTGGAACTTGAAAGGCCCGGGACACCAAACTGTACGACAAAACCGTGTGCCAGCCAGTACACGGTTACCAGTATAGTGATGTGGTGTCCCCAGGCCTGTTTCCTCTCAGGTCCCAGACAGAGCATCGAGGCTTCCAAGGACTCACGGCTGAGCCGGTAATCATGAAGTAGGTCATGCTCCTCATCAAAATAAATTTTTAACAGGGGAACAGTGTTGTTCAGGCACTTGTAGACAGCCGCTGGTGGATCTTCAGCCTACAGAATAGAATAAAATAAAAGCTGTTAAAGTGTGCACATGTTACCCTTAAGCCAGCAAACTCATAAAATGTTCTGTCAACTGTCACAGCCCGGCTCTAGAGGTGTGACAAAAACGGGAGACACACAGGTATACTGAATAAATAAAGTGATTTATTAACCAAAAACTATGTAAAAAGTCAAAAGAATGTATGTGAGGAATCTGTAGAGTCAGTAGTGAAGGGAGCGGATGTGTGGAAATGTGCTGCATGGATGTTGTGCTGTAAAACAAAGAACCAAAACCATGTAACAAAGGTAAAATGTGCAAGGAGGTCTGCAAACCCCAGACTGCTGCATGCTCTGGCTTATATGCAGGGAGCACACCGGGCCAAGTGTGTCCAATTCTGCTGATTAGCCTCATCAGGTCTGCAGCCCTGATGAGAGAAAGTAAACACAGTACAAGATCCAAACACAGAGGGGCCGTCATACAACATTAAAAACACAATCCTTTTGGACAAACATGTTGCCCTTCTGATATCCTAATAGTATGTGTCAATATGTGCATTACCTTATTGCTACTTGTGGTTGGTCATCTTTAATGCCAATCAAATGAGTGCCCTCTTTTACAACTACATTTGAAAGAAGCAGTCATAAATAGGCCTACCTCATGCTGGATGGCATGACGCATCCTTGCTCTCCGGCGCTGGGAACGGCGTCTCTCCTGCTGCAGCATACCACGCTATAGCAGTCTTCATAGCCTGACAATGCTTCTAAAGTTTTCTCTTTTTTAATTTCTTTCTCTCTCCCTCTCTATCGCCACAACCATTAGTTCTGAGTTGTTGATGTGATGGAAATCGGAGGTGTACCTTTACCTTATATACTCTACTGTCAGGTCCTTGATATGTTAATTACTGAGCTCCTTGGAAAGTGACTGCAGGTGTTTTGCGTTTACAGAATTGAGGAATGGATGATCAATCATGTCATATAAAAAAGGAAAAATATATAGCCTAAACTTGATAGATAGATAGATGGATAGATGGATAGACATTAGTGTGTTTGCGTGTATATAATAGGCTAAATCACTCAAACATATGTCTCTGTGTATATTGTAGCCTACTTTCTATACAGGCTAAACATTTGTAGTGCTTCACACAAAATACATGCACATTTTCTGAGAGAAAACTACACTTCTGCACCTCCTCATGGCTCTGTTTTCAGGCTTTATAAAATCTAGCCGGTAACGGAAGACTTGTACCAATCACAGGTCATTTCAGAGAGAGAGAGAGCGTTCCTATTGGCTGTGCTTCGGCTGGTGGGCGGTGCTTGGTATTTCCACAACAGATCTCAACATGGCTGCCGAGTTACAAACTTGCATTTCACAGTTAAACAAAGATGATTCTGAAAACATTTGAGATGAGAAATAGGCATTACAGAGACAGAATATTGCTCAGAGATGGCAAGGCTCCAGATCAGCTGTGATTGATTGTTTTCCTTCGGTGTGTGAAATTTTACAGATGCCATTAATTTGCAATAACCTGCCCAGGGATTACAGATGAAAAGTGGTTTACGAGCTAATTCTGGCATATTTACATGAAGGTAGCAACTGACATATTGATTAATGTGCACTGTCCCTGATAAAGAAGATAATTAACTTGTTCTCATAAGATAATAACTTGTGCGCACAAGATAAAAACAATATGACCTTTGGGGACTTTAGGGGCTCCGTAGATTTGTTATTGCGCTGCTTCAGTGCCAGACATCATTGTGTTTCTTTGTTCTCCATGTCATGGTGAGATCTGTAGAGGCCACTGGCAGAATTATAGGCTTTGTCAGTGGTTCATTAGAATGTCTTCATTAATTATCTCTGCCAGGCGTAGCCTGAGGAGATTACGTGTTCGGTCGTGTGTGTATCTGTCTGTCTATATTTATTTTATATTATAAAGGTCTTTAAGTTAAGCATTATTTATTTATTTTGTCGTAAGTGTGATGAATATTTAATTTGTTGGCAAATATAATTTGTTATTCTTTCAGACTCATTAAACATTTTAAGTTATGGAAACCATCTTCACTGTTCTCCAAAATTCTTGGAGGTCTTGAAGGTCTCTTCAGAAATTCCTTTTCCAGACTAATGTTCCGTGGACAGGAGCACAACAGTGTTATCATTAAGTTTGTAGTCACGGGAAGGCATTTCCTATAACCTTGAAACACCATAGACCTCTTTCATATAATATTGTAAATTTCAGTACAAACTGTACTACAAACCTAAATAAATGATACAAATAAAAGCAGGCAGACAATACAAGATATAAGTGAGCCGGTAATGAGATGTTGGGAACAAACTGGAACTTATTTACTGCACAAAACACATGTTTATTTATTTCCTTTACAAGATAACGGCACAACAGAACTCAAACTTAAAGGCAACTTAAGAATATACATAACTAAAAGAAAAGGAGCTTCAAGGCACAGGGCTTATCATATAAAGTGTGGTAATCCTGGCCACTGGGTCCTGGGGGGGTCTTTATGTGGACATGGCAGCCATCAATGGCACCCACACTATTGGAGAACACTGGACTGTTGGCCAGCTGTACAAATGCTTGGCCAACCCCATCCAGTGCCCCAACGGTAAGCAGTTTGATGACCTCCTGTCGAAGAAGGGCTGCAATCTTCTCCACTCCAGCGTGCACCAGTCTGCAGACTGTAGACTTGGGAACACGAAAGGCCCCGGGACACCACACTGTAGGATAAGCCGTGTGCCAGCCAATATATGGTAATAAGTAAATGCACCTCATGTGAGCAGCCTTGCGTGTTCTTTGATGGCAGAATCCTCAGAAGGACCTCGACGGACTGTCTCCCCCCAGCCTGTAGTCCGCCATGAGGTCCTTCTGGCCATCAAAGAACACAGCAAGGACTGACGGGCACATGAGGATTTATTTGCGCATACACTACTGGCTCTGTGTCCATCTCCATCTCCATCTACAAAATAAAAGACACGGTTACTTCCCACTAGGGGTGGAACGGTTCACAAAATTCACGGTTGATATCACGGTTTTCGGTTCGGTTTGGTACATTTATGTTACAGCAAGGAGGCCAATTTCTGATTTCAACATGCTTTTAATTTATTTTGCAAAAATAAGTTAACAAATGTTTGCCTTAACAAAAGTATGGCTTACAAAAGGAACATAAACACTTCTTCATTGACAAATCTTAATTGAAAGAATAGGTCTTCTACAGTTATAAGTACAAACAAAAAATGCTTTTTAACTTCCACTCATTCAACAGTGGCTTATTGGTCATAATTCTTACTAGAACAGTTAAGGCACTCAAATACTGACATATTGTCAATAAGAAAAAATTAATTACAAAAATAAAATCACAAATGTCTGTAATGTAAATGTAATGTTCCATCTTAACGCTGTTGGTAAATCCTCAACTGCTGCTTACGCTGGTTTATACAGGGCAGGCACAACAGACTAAAATTCCAAACTTTCCGGGTAAACTCACGCTCCAGAGTTACTGTTTCGCGCGTGCGAGTAGTAGACATAAACAGCTGTTTGGGTAACGGCGAACCGAAAGGATGTCGCGGACCTAACCGAACGTCCTGTACCGAACGGTTCGGGTCAAATACACAAACCGTTCCACCCCTACTTACCACACCTAAATTTGCTAAACTGTGATTAGAACTAATCTTACATTAAATGAAACTCATCGGTACAACCAGTCATAAAACATTACACTTGTGTGACGCTTACCTCTAAACACAGGATAGCCGGCCGTAGTCTTCCTCTCCTGCGCCGTGCATTTTCCTGCTGCAGTATGTTAAACAATGCTGTTGCACAAACTAATGCATTGGATGCCATCTTCCTACTTCTTCTGGCATCTTCTTTTTTCTATCTGACACTTATATAGGCTACCTTCTTCTTGAATTAACCTCATAAGGTACAGCTGGTAAGGTATCAACCCACCTAATTAGCCTCAATGTGGGTGCTGAATTGCAGTGATAACATTGAATGGAATTTGAAGGGGTCATTTGCAAGAATTGATCGTTTTTTATTTTCCTACTGTCGTATCTTTTCTGCGACAGTGCTGTTGAAGTGATGATGAAGGATGCTCCGAGGACACTGTTCTTGCTGTTATAATAAAGTTTATTACAAACAAGCCACACATGTCATACGGGCGTCTAGAGCGCCCGGAGGTCTCAAGTCGAATCTGAAAGTCCTCCCTTTGGGGCTCTCGCGCCTCCTTATATCGGGCACAGATGTTATGCAACATCTGTCATGTAACATGCGAGCTGAGCATAAGTCCATGTGTGTCCTACATGTTTATCTTTCAACCCCTGGACTTTGGTCCCTATGTCCACGTATGCTATTTACCCATGTTTGCATAAGAGGGGCCCCGCTGTCTTGTATAAGACCTGAAGATATACCACACTACATTATTTTTTGTGTGCAATCCAGGGAGTATTAATCAAACTCGGTCATGGGTTGTTTTGATAATATATCTTTTCTCATAAATCTTGTATTTTTTTTATTGTATACTTAAAGGGAATATTGATGAAATTTGCTTGTTCATTTTAATAATGTTTTTTATCTGTTTTTGCAAATTAACTCTTCATTTATACACTTATTTCGGTCTGCAATTATGACAGAAATGTAAACACAAGTAAATGTGTCAAACAGAGTCCACAGTTGGCGGGGGCTATCGTTTGTGAGTGAACATTGAACAGATAACACGGCTGTCAGCAGATCCAGCTGTGCCGCCGTCATCGGAAACGGACGTCGTTTCACGTGACGCTTCAGAGGAAACAACGTCTCATTTCTCTTAAAACAGATTTCCTCGTTTTCTCTCTCCTCGCACGGTTTCGAAGACGCAAGTGAGGGAAATGTGGATGCAATTGAGAGCTTTGGGATGCACCCAAAGTACCTGGATCATCCGGCGATCTTCCGCATCCATTGGGCCCGTAGAGCAGGCGCAGTAGCGTTTCCTTTAACTCCGCCTCCCGGCCCACGCTCCAGCCTCGGTCTGGGTCTCATTCACACGAACAGAGGAAAGAAAATAACTCTGGATTCAGCTATTAGTGTATTTTACAACTTTATTACCTAATGATTTAAATAAGGGCTATTAGAGTGTTCATACAGGGAAGTTGATTTACCTAAAAAAAATAGTACAGATGTCTCTTTCCCAATGTAAATCTATGGGGAAAAGTATTTTCAATTGTGGTTTGAATTCATTCAATCACATATTACAGCAGTGGTTGTTGCACACCTGGCAGATCTGAACTCTACTGAGTGCACTTTTCTAGTAAAATAATTTTTTTGTATGTTTAAGCAATTAATTGTTAATCAAGCAAAGTAATTTAATCAGCATTTTCAAGATGAAATAAATGAACAAATCTTTTATCCGGACTGAAGGGGACATGTTTCTGGAATTAGATGGGTGCTGTTGAATCATTACATGTCATTCACCTCCATTCTGATATTGTTTAGGCATATACCCCAATACAACAAGTTTCAAAGCTTGGACAAATAAAACCAAAGCTATCTGCATGGAAAGACACCGCCAGAAATAAATGGGAAAAAAAACATGTCTATTTGGTGAACCAGCCATGTTTTTTCATGTTTTTTCTGACTTTGAAACTTAATGACTTGACTGTGCAGTGACATTGAGTCAATCCTCTACAGTGGTGTAGATCACTCTATAGTTTCATAGCTGGAGGCAGGGACAAGACAGAGGGCGTATGGCTGCCACCCTCTGACACACAGATGGCAAGACTAATTATTAGAGCACAGGCCTGCAGCACACACACACACACACACAGTTTTTTTGTGTAGGGTATGTTACACAGTAGTGCGAACAACTAAACCCACGCCGAGTATGAACACACCACATCCACTCACAAACCCTTTTACTGGGGCAAGGCCACACCACTAAAGAGAAGAAAGAGGGGAGCTTTATTAACACACAATATCACACAGTAAGTAGTGCAGGAATGATTAATTGATAATCCATTTACTGTTTAAAGTGATTATCAAGAAAAGACATTCACAAATATATTGAATTCCTGCTTAACTCCGTTTCATTTCTTTGCCAGTCAGATGATCTTGGGGTTGTATACTGCAGGGTTGAGCACAATGCTCTTCTACACCAGAGTGCCTGTAAAGCCTCGTCCACACTGGGAACGTCAGGAGCGAGTGGCGGCTGCGTTACCTGTTGTTTTTTATTTCGGCGTCCGTGTTGACAGGTTAGAGCAGCCACAATGCCCGCGTGAGACGCGCGTGTCAACTGCATCTCTTCTAGAGATTCAAGGTCTCGCCTATTTTTTACGCAAGCCACGCGGTTCATAGGAGCGACAGAGTATATTGACATCATATCAGCAATATTACTACAGTTTCAATGTCTATCTGTAGAATATGTCACGGAGATGAAAAAAGTAAAGATTTATTTTTAAATCAACACTTCCTGCGTTCATTTAAAAATAAAAGCCCCAAAGCGTTTTTTTCTGTGGACAGAATACCTTCATTATTTAACACAAGGCTTTTATTCTGAAATATGTGCCGGACAGTGTTGTAGAACATGCAGTGACTTGGAGAGCTCCATGAATGAACATAGTACAGAGTTTTAATTGTGGATTATTACTATTATTTACAAATTACCATAATGAATTGCAAATTCCATATAGAAAAGAAAGGGCTGACAGCAGCAGCAGAAACGCAATTGGTGTGGACACCCGACGCGTGAATCACGCAGCCGGCATGCAACGCAGCCGCCATGTGCTCCTGACGTTCCCAGCGTGGACAAAGCGTAAGCAGAGGCACCTTAATGTGACGCGAGGCCCTGGGGTTACGGTTTTGGAGGCCCTCCCCTCCCCCTTCACAATATGCCATGGTAACTTTAATTCAGAACCCACCCCCCCGCCCCCCGTCAATGAACAACGACAAATATTAAATGGAGTGCCCTCCTGATCAGTAAACAGAATATGAAAGTCACCATTATAAGACAATACATCAAAATAAAAGTCAAGACAAAGCTAGGTTATTGAGCCAAGTAGTCCTGTGTGCACAGCAGCAACACAAAAAGATCACTTAAAAACCCACAAACATCAAAGAGCTGGTATAAGTTTGGGGTGGGGGTTTGGGAAGTAGGTAGAGAAACCACTCCTTATCCAACCAGTCACCGACCTTCAACCTATACCAATATCCTTAGGGCTATATGCCTACATTTAAAAAGTATACTGACCTGCCTACAGACTTTCTTTCTTTCCCTTCTAGGTCTGTCATCACAGACAACCCCCGTACAATGTTTAGCCTGCCGTAGACCTCAAATAAAGATTTTGGAAACCTCATTGTGTCTGCCCTTTATCTGCCTGCATGGTTATTTATCCAATTCACTGGATAAAACTCATTGCCACCGTAGTCCTCCATATGAACCCATCGGAGTTTGACCTTTACTGAAAATCATTATTCTGCGCTTATCTTGTGATGTGTCAAATGAATATTATTATCTTTTAATCTATTTATTTGTGTACCACTTTTTATCCATTACGTAGCACTTTATTTATCCATGATTTTACTCAGTTTGAATATTTACTGGACCTGGACCCCAACCTGTCTATGGACATATACTGCGCTTTACTTTTGGGGCCACAGAGTTTAATGTCGCAAGGTTACTAAAAGCACTTATTGAGATTTTAATCAACATTATTGTGCATGCTTTAGAATGTATTTGTTTTGTACTATTTATTGCATGTCTACATAAGTAACACTTGGCATTTTACAACCCCTACCGCAGACCATCCACATATATCAGTTATACCAGGATTAGGATTTTGTCTGGTCTTTGGTGTGATGTATTTTGAATATATTGTATTATTCTTTCATTTATTTAATTATTTATTGACTCAAGCCAATACATAATGAGCACTTACAAGATGGGGTCAACTCTGGGGGACTACCGCGGCAAGCCAAAACATGCACATAGCCCAACTCCTAGTATTCTACCCTTTTAACCTTCCCTTTTCTGTTTCCCTTGCCCACACAAACCCATATACCCATCCCTTTTTAACTCAACTCCTAGCATACCCACAGTCCATATCTGTAGGCCAACGCAACAGAACCCCACAAGGAACCCTGGACCAAAAACCAAACCCTAACCCTAACCTTACCCTAACCTGCCAACCTTATTCTACACTGAACTTTAAAACCAAATCTGAAACCTCAAACAGACCTTTGAACACACACACACACACACACACACAAAGAGAGAGAGAGAGAGATGGTGTAAAAAAAGACGTGTAGTGTTGACAGAATGGTGGAAATCACGACAACCTCCCTGCCAGCTTTAGATTACTCATTAAAGACACACACGTACAGATGGGAGTCTGCAGAGACACAAGACATGATGGTGCACGATAGTGCTAAGTGGATTGACTCTGTTAATACGGTGTAAATCACCAGAAACCCCCTGCTATGTGTGCGCGCACACACACACACACACACACACACAGAGTCAATGGATTCAGGTTGCCAGGCAACAAATAGTAATGCTGTTTTTTTTGTTTTTGCAGTTTTCGGACCCTTGATTGGTGCAGGGGGCCTCTGTGATCATCTGTCTGATTCTACTCAGCTAGCCTGAAATTATGTGCTGCTGCTTCTTTTCATTGGACCTCCATTCAGAATAACGTATGACCACTTTGCTGACACTAAGTCAAGCTTTAAGACACAGAAATGGTGAGTAATGGTAAGAAATCACAGACTCATGGTGCATTCCTAGTAGCTTGGATGATTCACCACTTTATGTGCGGGTGCACAAAGAGTGACTAATATGTTCCTAATAAGGAAGTAATGAGTAGTTATTAGCTCTGGGTCATTTAGCGGCTTATTCAGAGTTAAAACTAAGAACGAGTCATTAAGAAAGTGTTCAGTATGCAGAGACATTAACAGCATTTAGGAGTCAGTTCTAAAGTAGCATATAATTGTTCATATTGGGAAGTTGATTTACCTTAAAAAAAAAAAATATCCACTGAGTTACACATGTTTCTTTCTCAATGTAAGTCTATAAGAAGAAGTCTTTTTTTCAAGATTCAAGATTCAAGAGTTTTATGTTCCATTTGCACCTAAGTACATTGGAATTCTGAGCAGTTTACACCGAGTCAGCTTTAAGAAAATAAAAAAGGTAGAAAAGGCACAAGGTAATTACAGTACAAAATAAGTAGCACAATGGCATCATGTGATGGAAACGGAAGTTGTAGTACCACGGGCGCTAAATGGCGGAACACACAAAGCGTTTGCCGGATTCGTCTCTAGTGTTACAAAGCAATTTGTGGGTTTTATTGAGTTAGTTTTGCAATGTTGTTTGTATTGTATTAAAAGGAAAAGAAGAAGAACAACAACTCTTGTTAGGAAGGTTCATGTAAAGTGGCCTAATGTTAGTTTTGTGACAGATCTCTTGTATGACATTATTTGAGAAAAGATTGAGCACCTCTTTGAATCATCTACTGACTGAACTATGAAGAGGACACATCAGCTCTACTGTACAGGCTGCACAGTTCTTATAATCCATTTTACTTTATTTTTTATAATAATAGAACATGTTTACAGTTTTAAATCTGCATTTGGATCTCGAATTTTAAAATATATCAAATTTAAATTTTGAAGAATATTTAATTCCTGGATATATCCCGGCTTTGTACAAGCAAGAGTCAGACTTGTGGCCTCAGTTATAGAATATACATTTATCGGGCCCAATCTTACACCCGGTGCACAGCGCAGCGCAACTGTCATCGTTAGTTTCAGACCGCTGCAGCTGTCATTTTCACGCCCAGCGCCCACATTGTGTAAGTAGCAAATGTAGTTGCGACCATCTGCGCGCCCATGGGCGTGTTGGTCTTAAAATGAGGTGTGGTCAAGGCGCATTGTTGGTGCATTGTTATCCTGAGGAAACAGAAAGCAACTGTGCCAACAAATATCTGGTCTAAAGTCTGGCGCAGTATTTTCCTGCTATTTATAGGGCGAATTATTCAGACAGTAAGATGCGTCTACACAGTTAACAACACGCGTACACTCTGCTTATTACAAACACAGGGACGCAGCAGCAGCTCCTCCTCCTCAGTTCAGACGGCAGGTGACAATTCAGAATATAATGAAGTGAGGCTCTCAGGCATTCTGTATTCATCAACCTGCAGCGCTCTCAGCACCGTGACCAGAGAGATCACGGTGCACACACACACGCCTCTGTGGCGTCTCCTCTCATCATCCCTCTGTGTGTGCGAGTGTAGACGTAGGTTACATCAAAGTTTGAGGGCCTTCCCCCCCTAAACCACGGCATTTTGAGGCTGATGGATCCGTGCGTTACGCACCGCCTCTCCGGCTGCAAGCCCGTATGTAATGCATCTCTGGAGGATTCTGCTCAGCCGGTCCGATTCCCCCGTGGGTTGCATCAGAGAGCAATAAATTTCCTTTAATTACAAATACATGTTTATCATATTTAGCCTAATGCTTATTATCATGTGAATTTACTCCCCCCCCCTCCCCCCCACCATGTGCTATAGATTTGTCTAAATAGGGCTATCGTGTTACTGTAACGACACTCATCACTCAAGTTTTATAAGTGCAAGAGAAGCATGAAAGGCAGGTCAAGAGCTGAATGAGCCAAACAATAAGTGCTTGATAAATGGCCACATGAAGGCTCAATCTGCACCAAAAACTGATCAGTTTCACCTCATTTCACTGAATTCTGTTAAGCTGTTAAGTTCAACCGAGACACACACACACACACACACTTCCTCTCCCATCTTTGTTACTCAAATACAGCTTTGAAGAGCTGATATCCAAATGCTGTTAGGAAAATTAAATCCACCAGCCCCAAACGTGTGTTTCTGAGCTGATGTAGGTGAACCTAATTAAATGTGTGTCTGTGTGTGTGTGTGTGTGTACATAGACGCTTATGTGTGTATGCGTGTACTTTTTTAATTAAGTCAGTTGACACCCCTGGGATAGTGTTATTGCAGAGGTGACAGAGACCTCCTGGACAGTGACTAAACACACTGAGTTTTCATTTACCCGCTCATGCAGCGCATGTGTGTGTGTTCATTTACCCTGTGTGTGCGTGTGTGTGTGTGGGTGTGCGTGGGTGGGGGATAATGGCTTCAGGTGTCACACCATATCGGCTCGTCTTTTTATTAGACCCTGACTGTAACGAGTAATTAACTTCCCGCCGAGAACATGTTTGCTCCTCTGTTGATGTCATAAAGAGAGATATTAGCAAGCCACGGGTCAGAATTTACTTTTCCATACCAGAGGCGAGGGAAACTAGTGTGTGTGTGTGTGTGTGTGTGTGTGTGTGTGTGTGTGTGTGTGTGTTGCACTGTAAATCCATCAAATTTCTCTGCTGTAATTTATAGATAAGTGACAGTTTTGAAGCTACGTCATGTTGTGTGTGTGTGTGTGTGTGTGTGTGTGTGTGTGTGTGTGTGTTTGTGTTTGTGTGTGTGTGTGTGTGTGTGTGTGTGTGTGATAAAGTCACTTGAGTTCATCAAACAACACTTTAATCCCTGACAGTAGTGCATGAGACAGGTAATCTGAAAAAAACAACATGTGCCTCTGTGTTCTCCGGTGCCCCTAACGGCATCTGCAAGATTTCACAGACCGGAGGAAAAGAAGCAGTCAGAGCTGATCTGAGGTCTGATGTCCAGCTGCCGTCTATGAGAGCCACGAGTCAATCGCTCATGAACTCCGACCAAACGGTCAAACTAGGCAGCGCTGATCAAATATGAATCAGTATTCTGTTACTGTAATGACTATTTCTCTCCTCAAATGTTTCCAGAATCATCTTGTAGTGTACTGTTTAGCTGTAAAATGAGAAAGTTTGTGACCCGCCAGCCATGCTGAGATCAGTTGAGGAAATACCGAGCACCACCCACCAGCTGGAGCACAGCCAATAGGAACGCTCTCTCTCTCTGAAATGAAATCTGTGAAATCTGAAGCCTGAAAACAGAGCCATGAGGAGTTGCAGAAGTCTAGTTATCTCTCAGAACACTTGAATTACAATATGCTGAAAGGTTATTATGAAACTATTGCCCAATGATGCCAAAAACATACTGCCTACTGCAGCTTTAAGCCCCACAGGTACATCGTCGTGTGTATGCTGTCTCCTGTGCTGAAACACTTCTAGTCTGGCAATGTTAGACTATAACCTCTCTTTTAAAGTTCCTCTTGTGCATCGCAGAATAAACACTTTGCTCCGATTTGACGTATTTGTTACTGTGCTATTGTCTGAAAAGAGTAAACAGCAACACATTAGCTTTTAAATGCATGACAGTAAGAGCATCACAGGGACAGAGCTACTGTACAGTGTGTTCCTGATGTAGAGACACGCAGGCTGTGGAGAATGTAAATAGTAATAAATAATAATCTTCTCTTTGCAATTCAATGTGGACAGTCATTTCTGCCTCTAAGGTTAGCTTTTAGTACTGATTTTGAAGCTAACGTTAATCTCTACAATGCAAATTACATAAGACCGTATATTGTTGGTCTAAAGTGATAATATTGCACTAACATGATGTTCATCTGTCCATACTCAATGCAGTCTCACGAGAAGGCTTATAAATACCACAACGTTAAACAGACATTCTGCATGTCATGAGTATGCATTTTAGTCTTTTTGCGTGTTATTTGTACGCTGCTTTAATAGTCTCCAGTTAGGTTTAGGCAAGAAAACCACTAATTTAGGTTAAGATAAGAAATCCACTTACATAGGGTAAAGAAAAACATCATGGTTGGACTTAAAATAAGTAAGTAAGCTAAGTAAAACATTTACGAAAACAACTACGGAACTACTACAACTACGGAAAACACGTCACAAACGTCACTAACATAACTTACAAAACAAAACAACAGTCTCGAACACAGGTCTGCTGGAGTTTGTTGGTCTTTCTCTCCTTTAAAACTACGTCCCTAACTTGTACCGTAACATTTATACGCAGATGCGTTCACACTGCTGTCAGTAGGCTACAGGATACATGGCGTAGAAATGACACACATTTATACGCCTTTTCGTGCCAAAGGGCTGACATAGTCACACAGGCTTTGTTTTAGACATACAGAAATATGTTTCCAGCACAGAGACAACACACATATGTGGCTCAATCTGTGACTTAAAGCAGCAGTAGGCGAGATTGGAGCAAATATGATTAAAAAAAGTTATTTTTATAAAACAGTCGCTATATCGTGACAGTAGTACATGAAACAGGTAACCTGAAAAAAAACATGAGCCTCTGTGTCCTCCGGTGCTCCTAACAGCATCTGCAAGATTTCACAGACCGGAGGAAAACAAGCAGTAAGAGCTGACCTGGTGTCTGCCCTCCAGCTGCCAGTCAGTCGCGAACTAGGCAAACTAGGCAGCGCTGATCAAATATGAATCAATATTAGATAGATAGGTTTTTTTAAAGCCTGAAAACAGAGCCATGAGGAGGTGCAGAAGTCTAGTTTTCTCTCAGGGCACTTGAATTATAATATGTTGAAGAGGGGTCCCCCTCGCATCAGAATCCGATGCTGGGGGGCACTGACCAAGCGGCGGTATTTGACCCTGTCACCCTGTCACCATGACAGCGTCATCATTGAAGCCTTACATTCTGCTATTGTCAGAAGTGTCAAAGCAGGTAAACATGTTTGAGGTGACATTTTGGGAAGTTCCTGTATCGAAGAGGAGCATGAGAGAAAGAGAGACATATGTCTGCTTGGTCGCCTGGGCCAAACTGTCTGATGTTGAAAGACCCAGTGACATTACTGATGATGTGTCCCCGTGCACACTCCCCTGACTCCTATTTAAGTGATTGGAGAATCCTCAATGATGACAGACTTTGGTTGATTTTTGGGCCATGGGCTGGAAGATGGATGACAAAGGGAAGCATAATTAGCTAAATGGAAAGTACCCAGGGTCTGTGACAAACCCTGCTATATGTTTTACTTTTTGCTGCAGACGTTGTCAGTAGACAGACCGAGAACTTAGACATTTTATGCAGACGGGTAGAGAGACTGTCAGTCCGTTGACAGCAGAGCAGGTAGCAGGTCTTTTCCTCTCCTCCTCACATCCCCATGGTGCTGCTTAGGCAGAAGACAATCAAATCTCATTTGTGAAAATCTCTCCTCTCTTCCAGCTGGGCTGTAATAAGACACTCAAAAATCAATCTGAAAAAAAAACTAAAAAGATTTTTAAGTGCTGCCTTTGTTTCATGAAATACAGAGATGGACTTATTTCAAATCTAAATGTTAAAATATATTAGATCTTTATTTCTGCTCTCAACACCAAATCAAACCTTCCCATCATTATGGATATTGGAGAGCGTACAGTTTTAAAGCTAGAGAATCTAGAAAACCTGAGGAATCCATCGGTACCAACCATGTCATACTTGCATGTCGAGAATGAGGCTAAATAACGCTCCAAAGTTGGGCAAAATTTTGGCGTGAGAAAAGATGGTATGGCCATTTTCAAAGGTGTCCCTTGACCTCTGACCTCCAGATATGTGAATTAAAATGGGTTCTATGGGTACCCACGAGTCTCCCCTTTACATACATGCGCACTTTATGATAATCACATGCAGATTTTTGCGTGTAAATGGGTTATTTTCACCAATTCTAAAACTATGTATTTGAATATTTCTATTAATAATAATAATAATAATAATAATAATAATAATAATAATAATACATTTTATTTGGTGGCGCCTTTCTGGACACCCAAGGACACCTTACAAGAATTAATTAAAACATAGACAGATAAAACAATATAAAAACAACAGGACATGACAGAGACATATTTGTACAGACACATAGGATGGGTGATGATGAGTGCTAGAGAGAGTATGCCAGTTTAAACAGGTGGGTTTTGAGGAGGGATTTGAATGATATGATATTGATGTTAGTCCCCAAAGTAGCCACTTTTTTTTACTAAGTTTTTATACATATAGTTTGTCTTTATACTATGACAGTTTTCCTAAAATTAGATTGCAATATATTGCCTTAACTTACAGTACTGCAATATATTGAATCGTCAACGCTGTATCATGATGTATCATATCAATAGATTATTGCCAATAAACAGCCCTACAATTAATGGTGGAAATGTCTTTATCTGTGTAAAGGAAAACACAAAATTCAGACAGCAGGTGACGCTTCACAATCTAAACATGTAATGGAATATAATGCAGTAAAGTTCTCAGACATTCTGTATCGCTTTCAAATATTTATTCTCCTGTAATTTTAACCAACCCAATCCAACGAAGGCAACAATTAATCAGAGGCAGAGCGGTGGGTCCTGCCTTCGCCGGTAGGAATAAACAACTGGGAAAGTCCAACCAGAGATGACTCAGTCGTGACCTCTGGAGGATTACACATGAAACAATGATCAGTAGGGGTAGTCCTTTTAAGACAGGCCACTAATGAACGAGAGAAAATGACGGTAAACCGAACTAGTCTCTGCAAGTCTGAACAAGAACATGGATACATGAGACATTTTGGGCTGTGGTCTGTCTTTGGCACCAGGGGGGGGCAGACAACCCATGGATCACGAGCCTCACGGGGCTCTTTGCCTTCATGTGAAATCCTTTTGTCTTTTTTATTTAGGTTCAATATACGCTCGTTACATGCATGGTGTTCTTTCAAAATAAACTTTCGTTTTCACAGGAAGTTAGGTTTAGGCAACACAACCACCAGGTAGGGTTAAGAAACGGTCATGGTTGTCGTTAACCTCACTGACTAATTCCCCATGTGACTGACGATACCGAAAAAGTCACGTGACTAAAGACTTACGTGACAAAATAAGTCAACGTTACTTTTTGTTTCACGTGGGACATGCACACCGGTCTCCTGGTTGAAAGTCTGGTGTTTGTTTGACCCGTCCACCTCCCTCCCGCCCTGAGCGGACTCTCACACTATTAATACTACGTCACTTTCTCCGACTGTCGAATCTATAAACATTACATAGATAGATGGACCAGAAACCAATTATTAACTATCTAGCTAAATAATGTTTATAGATGCTTTACAAAGTATTTAATAACCATTTAACAATGTATTATAATCATCAGTTGTAACTTTATAAATATTGTTTATAGACCAACCAATTATTAACCATTAAGAAAGTGTTACAAATATCTGGTCCATGTAATGTTTATAGATTCTTTACAAATACTTTCTTAAAGGTTTACTAATCATTTCGTAATAATTAGCAAATACTTATATACATTTATAAAATTGTATAATATGTGCAACAATAAGTTGTTAAAATAACAGAAATTATAGCAACAATAAAATAACTACTAAGTTAGTTTAAGTAACTATCAATTTACCATTTACAAATGATGGTTATTATAAAGTGTTTTTTTAATGAATTGTTCACAGGTTGTCATTATGATTGGTTGTCAATCCCAAGAGGGCGGGTTTTAACCTGATATGAGCTGGACTGAGGCTAGAAAGTGCAGGACAGAGAGCGGAGGGTTGTAGTACCAAGCGAGTTGGATGGAGCCAGGCTGTCTTTGTGTTAGCTGCCTGTGTATTCACGGTGAATTGTCCATAACTGCTGTAAATAGAACAGTCAATCTGCTGTCGCTGCAGACCTCTGGTCATTCATAGAACGCTCTTTCTCACTTTAAGGCAATTGAAAGGTGCAGTTATACCACACTGGAAAGAAAAACAATTTTGGCCACCTCTTTTTGGGTAGTTCAATTCACAGTAGTCATGCTTTGCTGAACATGAAATTATTTCTTCTTTGTTGACCTTATGTGGCCTAATATTCAGTGTTATCGCTGACCGGCCACTCCAGTGTGTCTGTCAGCCGGGAACAGGAAAGGTCACTGGTGTTCGCAGGAAACTCTATTTTCCAAAGAGTGGACAAACAAGCGAGGGTGCCGTCTTATTTAACCCTTAAATGCATGGGTGTTTTTACAAACATTTCTACATACAGTATATCGGGCCTATTATTAACATTAAAGGGACTGTTTGTAACTTCTTACACGTATAAATCATTGCGGTTCGGTGTCCCATGCGCGCCTACAGTCCACCACTGTTTTACAGGTACAAATTGTTTACAAGAGCACGAAATCTAGTCTCTTAATCTTGCTTTCAAAGTGCACCAGATTGATGCATTTAACTTTGAAATGTACAAAATCTTCAGGTTACTGTGAAAACCTGGAACAAAGACTGGAAAAACTGCTAGAGGAATGTCTTTCAGTGAATACATTAATTTACTTTGCAAGTAATTCCGGGGTTCCAATTTTCTTTCATATCCTTACTACTTTCTTGCCAGTATGGACGTGAAGTAGGTCTTAAATTGCATTCATAGTGGTCTTAAACAGGTCTTAAAAAGTCTTGAATTTGACTTGTTGAAACCTGCAGATACCCTGTTCACTCTAGCTTTAAAGCTTTAAACATGTTATTATCGTGTTAACTTTGACAGCCCTACAAAATATATACAAAACATGTTAAAACCTCTTCATATTTTGCTTTACTTTGCACTCAGACCAGCAAATTATGTTCTATCAAAGGACTCGCTGGTTCTTATAGCATGTTTATGTTCAGCCAGTCTTGCATGGCGAGCATGCATAAGTATAAGATATTACTTAAGAAACCCAGGTGGTGTAGTGCAAGCGAGCTGTTCTGTAATGCAGGTGTCAGCACTTTCCAGGCTCTGTTGAGAAACCTGATGTATAAATTTATATGTTGGCTAAATGATTCTCAGAACGCCATTATCATGCTACTGTCAAATCTTTGTTTTAGTGTTATACGATACCAGTCACACCTGTGAAAACATTGGTATAACTGTCTTTTATAAAAAGTGTCAGTTTCTATTTTAATGTATGTATTGTTGAATGTTTTTTTAATGGACTTCGAGTCTGTCAATAAAGATTAATTATTAATTGCCTACAGTTTACACTTTGGTCTCCCAACATGAAAACAGCCACATTGACACGGAAGTCGGTAAACCACAAATGAGGTGTTGCAATTCATAATTGACTTCATGTTATATTTACGACCTGATGTAATTCCCACAATGCTTCCTCTGGTGGTTACTGGAGGAAGATGATTCCTCACAAGTTTGTCATTAAGGGCTGGGGCTCTTCTGAAGCTGATGGTAGGGGGCGTCTAGATGAGATTCTCTCAGAGAACCGTCATTTTTCAATATCTTTCTTTTAATGATTTGTTTAATTCTATGCGCTTCACTGCTATATTGTGTTGCAACTGTTCTGTAGTGAGACCTTTCGCTTTATTATAAGCTGTGGATTCAGTCTTTTGTTTATATTGTCTTTTCTTAAAGGGGACATATCATGAAAAACTCACCTTTTCAGTGCTTGTGCACATACATCTGGGTACCTGGAGTGACTACCGACCCACAAACTGTGAAAAGAGACAACCCAGTCAGTTCTTTGTGGGCTGTCTGGATCAGAAAACATGTGATTCAACAACCATTCACGTGTCTCCCCTTCCTATGTCAAATGGCTTTGGCTCATGTCTTGAGCAGTCGTAGATGCATTTAAACCTGCAGTAGGCAGAATATTTTTTGCATCATTGGGCAAAAATTCCATAATAACCTTTCAGCATATTGTAATTCAAGTGTTCTGAGAGAAAACTAGACTTCTGCACCTCCTCATGGCTCTGTTTTCAGGCTTTAGAAAATCTAGCCCGTGACGGGAGACTCTGGCCAATCACAGGTAATTTCAGAGAGAGAGAGCGTTCCTATTGGTTGTTCATCAACGAAGGCAAACTTTCTCTTTTTTGCAGCTAAACAGTACACTACAAGATGTTTCTGAAAGCATTTGAGGAGAGAAAAAGGCATTACAGTACATAATTTTGTTTCATAATATTGATTCATATTTGATTGACAGCTGCTCAGAGACGGTAGGCTCCAGCTCAGCTCTGATTGGTTGTTTTTCTCCGGTCTGTGAAATCTTGCAAATGCCGCATCGGAGGACACCGGAGGATACAGACGCACATGATTTTTATCAGATTACCTGTCTCATGCACTACTGTCAGGATATAGTGACCGTTTTATAAAAAATAACTTTGCTCCAATTCTACCTACTGCAGCTTTAAGTCTCTGAAACCGTCCGAAGTATACGTTATCTATCAATCAAGCAGGATGGAAACTGTCTGCCCTAAGAACATCAGTTGGTTATCTAAATATGGAGGTATGCAAATCACCATTGTCATCTTTAATGATCTTTAGGTAAAGAAAATGGATTTCAGTTAAAGAATAATCTTGACTAAGCTTTAAATTACTGTTGGTGCTATTTAAATGGGAATGGAACTGAAGAAGTTCTGACCATATCAGAAAAATATCATCTACGTATGTACCTGCTCGTGAGACCTTCTGGTTTCCCAAGTTGGAAATTTGGCCAGGAAGACTACACGCATGTTTATATCTTCATCATTCTCATGCTCCAGTTCTGCTTTTAAATGATCCGACTCATAAACGGCACGAAAACCAAATCCGTGGCCTAGAGTACATCTTCATTTTTCAGAGCTGCTTTCATCAAAACCCTCCGATATCAAAGAAAGTGCTGCTCTGCACTAAAGCTGACACCCAGGTGCTGCACCATCACGTTACTGTGACAGTACACTCATCATACTGTATACACACACTGTTTCATCACGCTCTGTATTTCTTCATAGAGACAACAGCGCCATCATGAGGCCAAACAGGGAAACACAACATTACCTGCTACCACCTAACATAACAACTGTAACATTCTTACGTAGCATAAATTGGATCTCTAGTGACCCTACAAACGTTTTAGAGAAACACATTAGAAAAACAATGCTTTTTTATTATTTCTGACAAATAGTTTGAGGAATATTTGAAGAGTTGAGTGCTTAGGTGAATGAAATGAATGAATTAGACAGGTATAATATAGTTCTGAGTTAGACCCACAGTATCTTCAACATCCATATCACCCTGTCCCTCTCCTCCGTACATCCTCTCCTTGTCTTGTTTAAATCCAAACGGCTTGTTGCCGCCATCTAGTGTCACAGTTCTACTGCTACAGCTAAAGTAAAGTAATACTGCTTTGTGTGTTTCACTCCTGTGAGTCACTGACAAAGGTCGACCCATTTGATTTAGTCATGAAACAATACACATGTAACACCAAATATTCACAACAGCAAGAACAAAAGATAACCCCAACAAGCCAAAAACACAGATTAAATCCAAAATGGGACATGGACTTGCAAAATGAACTATGAACTACTGTAGGCTGTCAATCGATTCAAATAGTTAATCGAGATTAATCGAAAATTAATCACATTTTTTATCTGTTATAAATGTACCATAAAGGGAAATTTGTCAAGTATTTAATACTCTTATCAACATGGGAGTGGACAAATATGCTGCTTTATGCAAATGTATGCATAAATGTATAATTGGAAATTAATTAACAACACAAAACAATGACAACTACTGTCCAGAAACCCTCACAGGTACTACATTTAGCATAAAAAATTACTGATGACTGAATACATGTATAAGACATTGCTAATGCTAATGATGTATGAAATTAATGATTCTAGGAAGGCAGGGGATTTTCCGTGACTGCAGTTTTCTCGTGTCTTCCGCTGTAGTCAACCTTTTAGGTGAGGCCAAATGCATCTCAGAAACAAGCCGGACATATTCCTCTGAATCCCTTCCTTCAGCCATGAAGCATTTCCACACCTCTGCACATATGAATTTACTTTGAGCCCAGTACAACCTAAAAAAATAGGTCCTTAAATCTTACCAATCTGGCACTTTATACAAGTTTTTTTTTTATTATTAAATATCCACAATAAAAACAAAGTGCAATGATTTCTGTATGTCAAAGTCAGTTTACTAATCATTGATACAAAATACAAAATAAAAATAATCCTTATAGGCTCATATCCCGTTAGTCATTCCACATGTCACTTTTCTCAAGAATTGATGTGGAATAAAACATACAAATGGAACGTACACAGGTTAAATACAAAACAGAATATAAAAGCATTAATATTAATAAATGTGTATGCATGCCTCTATAGAAACCAGTTTCTATAGTTTGTGTTTTTGCAACATTTATACGCGCTGTGGACAATTCTAAAGACAGTTCACTATACAGCGAAGACGGACATTTATTTCATTTCAGCACCTTAGGATATTTCCATCTACACTGCTTTTTTTCTTTACTTTTTTTACGAGTATCATTTCCAGACACAAGAATTAATAGCAAATTTAATAACAGATTCTTACAAAATTCAGAATAACAGCTCCCACTGCAGTGCTGCACTGCAGCCTTGTTACAAAGCTGCCCCACATTATCTGCAGACAGTATAGAGTGCTGCAGGAATGAGTCCTAAAACCTAGAAATGAGTTAGCATTTTATCACTTCCTGTTTCATCATCTGGAAGTCAATGGGTTTTTAGTTAGATGCCTGAAATAAAGTCTGTGGTTAACACAAGCTGAAGAGATTTTAATGTTTGTTCTACGACATAAATATGTGAATAAATATCCCAATCACAAGTTTTTAAAACTTTTATGTGTCTTAAAAAAGGCGGTTGCTAACAAGTGGCTAGATGAGACTACAAATACTAAATATACTCGCGCTCATGCGACCTTGGTGTTTCATTTATAGCCTAGTGTTAGCTTTTTACTTCTGCCGATTGCATTCATGCTTCAAAATCATAAAAGTGGTGTTCACTTGTGGAGATTATCTTGCTGAACAAAAATGTATGTATCATAAATGTGTGTTTGCCACAAAGCTTATTTCGATGTAGAGTGAGGAACCCACAGTTTGCTGTTTGGCAGATTGTTTAGGTCACTAATTTGATCTTTTATAAGTTTTTTTTCTGGGTTTTTTTAAAAAATGTTTTCATGAAGCACTCAGTACTAATATCTTTATTGTTAAGCACTTTGAGCTGCATTTCTTGTGTGAAAGGTGCTATACATATTTATCATTATTACCTCCACCAATGGAACGCCGATGGAACAATGGCGATGCTAACTTCCTGGTTGGCCTACACAAATACGTCATCCCCGGAGCACTCTATAGCTCCCCCCCAAAAAACTGTTGCAGTAACGATAACTGTTGATACCAGGAAACTGAGTTTGTAGTGTATAGTGGTTAGTAAGAATGTAAACCGTGTCTTTCAATTACTGCTTATCATACATACATCAACATGTATACTGTATATGTGTATACAGTATGGCTTTGAAACATAAAATATGTTGCACTTTCTGATAAGTGTGAATTATGACACATTTTCTGTCCAGACATAAAGAATCACTAAATGTACTCCCTATAACAGGCTCTGGCTGCTATTACTTTAAAAATGTCATTTCCATATTGTATAATCCAGTTACAGGTAGTATAACCATAACCAGCATTCCCCCTTACTCTTTACTTGAACCAGTACATGTAGTTGGACTGGACGGCTGGAAAGCACATATTGTTGCTGCATGAACCTCCGTAGCTGGACGGACAGGCTGAACAAGGAATCCCCACTCTGTACGGAGCCTCTCCTATCCAGTTTCCCCTAGAGAAAGAAAGAAACAACGTCTAGAATTCCATTACAATGGGTGGATATCAACACTGGAGGTGACTCTATCAACACCATGGGTAAAAACATCACAAGGTAGAGATGATGTCATAATCACTGCAGGTAGAATTTACTTGATTATCACCTCCAGCTCTGGCAGCTGCAGTTATCTTGTCATTAGTGTGCTCGCTTTCAGGGATGCACACGAAAATTGTCCAATTTACTCCTTAATTAGTTTTTCTCCTGGACTTTTTTCTCCTTCAACTACTTCACTATTACTTCAGTGAAACAGAAGCTATAGAGAATCTTTCGCTTCTGTACTGTGTGTATTCCCCAGTGAAACGAAATAGTTGAGCATTGCATTGTTACAAGAGGGATTTAAACCTGAAGTAGGCAGTATATTTTTGGCATCATTGGGCAAAAATTCCATAATAACCTTTCAGCATATTGTATTCAAGTGTTCTGAGAGAAAACTAGACTTCTGCATCTCCTCATGGTTCTGTTTTCAGGCTTTAAAAAATCTAGCCCGCGACGGGATAGACAGGTGTAATAGGCATTACAGTAACAGAATATTGATTCATATTGGATCAGCGCTGCCTAGTTTGACCGTTTGATCGGAGCTCGCGAGTGATTGACAGCTGCACAGAGGCGGCAGGCTCCAGCTCGGCTCTGATTGGTTGTTTTCCTCCGGTCTATAAAATCTTGCAGATGCCGTTAGGAACACCGGAGGACGCAGAGGAACATGATTTTTTCATATTATCTCATGCTTTACTGTCAGGTTATAGTGACCGTTTTATAAAAATAACTTTTTTAAATTATATTTGCTCAATTTCCACCCACTGCAGCTTTAACTCAAATCCTTCGCATTTGATTGGACAGCTAAAAAGAAGGTGGGCTTAGAATGTAGCGTGATATGCTACAGCACACACACCTCCCTTGTCGCTAAAAGTTGCAGATTGATCAATGGATGGATGTCATGATATTATTGTTATGTAACAAAACTACAATAAAATAAGTCAACGTTGACTTGATCTCACACGGTACACGAACAGCGGCCTCCTGGGTGAAAGTTCCGTGTTTGTTTGACC
Organism: Sebastes fasciatus; assembly: GCF_043250625.1. Classification (NCBI taxonomy): domain Eukaryota; kingdom Metazoa; phylum Chordata; class Actinopteri; order Perciformes; family Sebastidae; genus Sebastes; species Sebastes fasciatus. The sequence continues at coordinate 30,377,141 of NC_133805.1, read as the reverse complement.
CAACCAACATCCCCTCCCACCCGCCCTATACGCAGACTTTCTCACTCTTTATACTGCGTCAGTTGCTCACACCGCAGATGGGTTTACATTGGAGTTGAAAGTCCGGTGCGTCCCATGCAGACGCTAAATGGTGCCTCGGTATCAGACGTCAAGGGGCACTGACCAAGTGTCGGTATTTAACGAGTTGGGAAGTTGGGAGTGAGTGCGGGTTGGCTACTTCAACTACAACTTCAACTGTTCCAGTATTTCAACATGTTCACGTCAGCAGCGAGCATGTACGTTTTCCTCTGAAATGTAATAGCACCTGTACTAGTAATAGTTAGTACCTCACTGCATCTCATGAAAGAGTTGAAACAGAGAAGTCTGTGTCACAGTCGTGTCATTACATTCGTGTTTCCTGCACTATATCCACAGATTTCAAGAGCTCCAGACTCGGGCACCTCCGGCGCTGTCTCTATCATCAGGACCCTTGGTGGAAAATCATAACACCAAGGTAAACAATACAACCTTAATATTTAGATATAACTGTAACTCATAAAGTTAGGTAACGTAATGTTAAAGCTAGGGTTGATAACCTTGAGAAACTATCAAACTCAGCCCAGTGTTGCCAACTCTTTTCCAATGAAAGTAGCTAGCACCAAAATTCAAATCTAGAGAGAAGGTCACCAAGTCTGGTTGTGAAATCTGAATATCCGTATACTCTGAAGTGATGGTCACCTGTATGTATTTGAGCCAAAGACCTCATTCACATTGTCATCTCAGTATTTTGCTACACTTTCTGTACTCCAACACAATAAACTATGCCTGGCCGGCACTCGATGTATTCCACCGATGTCTTCCTGTAACACGTCACCTTGTTAGATTTCAGAATCTTCTCCTTGAGCAAGACTCTTTCCATAATGTCAGACACTTATAATAACAATCAGAGCCTGTCATGGTAAAAACAAGCACTTTTAGTGGACATAAATGATGCTGCCAGCTTGCCCCAATAGGATTACATTGCAACCCGTGAGCAGCTGCCGTGAGCAGCTGCCGTCTACAGCGCTCTCCCTCAATACTGGACCAATTCAGAAACTGTTGTCCTTATTAGTCAGTTAGACACAAAAACATGGGAACATAGGGTCCTGGTTGAAAAATACCTAAGTTACCTTTTAAATACAAGTTATCTGCTACTTAACATTACATTAACTAACTTTATAAGTTACAGTTATATCTAATTATAAAGGTTGTATTGTTTACCTTCGTGTTAGAAAAAGCGTCTTGAGATTTGACACTATATAAAAATAAATTGAATTATTATTGGTGGATGTTGGTGTGGCTTATTAAAACTGATGAACGCATGCTATCGTATCCTGATGATCGTCTCTGGCATACACTATTTCAGACGTCACTTCCTTCTCCAAATTTGGGATCAGAAAGTATCCGACGGAGGAGGTGGACTCGAGTCTGGAGTTCTGCAGCTAGACCTTTCTCACAGATTTACACTCATACTTGGGGGAGTAGTTGCAGACAAGGAAGGTGGCTTCTTTCCACAGAACCCCCCACACAAACATGTTGTAGCAGGTCTGCACTGCACAGCCCACTCTGTTGGTGGACGCCCACACCATCTGAAACAAAGACACAACAGCAGCAATGAGACCTGGCATATACTCCATCATAACTAGATTATGACATGCTGTCCTGTCAAAAGTGTTTCTAGTTGTTCCAAAGGGCCACACTTACAGGTGGAGTGAAAAGCCTGCCGTCAGAGAGAGGGGCTAATCTCACGGCTACCGGTTACCTGCTGCAGTAAAATTAGAGGTTTTCTAAAGGGACTCTGGTGAAACACTACAGCTTTGTCCACAGGGACCGCCAAAATCAACACAAAATGAAAGTACCTCATAGTATTTTTAAAATACGTTTGAAACATCTTCATCTTTGTTGTGGGGATTTTATTTTTTGAGTACCTGATATGCATACCTATATACCTAAAACTTAAGGAGTATTTGGAAGGATTGCTCTTTTCTGTTGTCAGGTTTAGGGGCAGACTGAGCAACATACAACTGAGGCAGCCGTCGTGAAACATCAGTAATTTGGTTTGTATCTACAGCAGCTTAAAACAGACACACTGCTCCAGCAGTACGTCAAAGACGAGGGTAGAGCTTCAAAACTACTGAAGAGGGAACACACCCGCCTACTGAAACATAATGAGCCAGTCATTTTACATCACAGCTCAGCTGGTTGGTGCCTCCAACGAGTTCCATGAGTCAGATGGTTATTTGAGTTATCAGCTTAGAGATAGTTCACTTTAAATAGAAGACTGGACATTGTCTGCTGTGCTGCTGTTTTAATTGATGGAGCTTGTTGCCTGAGAAGCCGATTATCATCCCTTATTTTAGCAAGAAAATTCTATATCATGGTTTCGGGCTTGTAGAAGCAGTTCTGAATTGTATTCTTTTTATCTGGAGAGTGTAGTTGTTTGTACAACGCACTGACTTGGGATAGCTACGCCTTAAAGGCCGTGTAAAGGCTGGATCAGAGGCCTTCCTGATCCCGGTATGTATTGGAACAACTCTAGATGATGACCTTTCTCACCTGTGTGTAGTGTGTACACATGGGCCCGTAGCAGAGCAGGGGGCAGCTGGGGTTGCAGAAGCGAGGGTAGGGGAACACATAGTCGTTGACTTCATCATACCAAGGCTTGACCAGCTGCAGGATAGACCGATACCTGTGGAGGAAAGAGTGTACAGAGTTGGTACAGAGGAGGAGGGATGAACCTCAGTGCATACTCTGATGGATTACACGGCCTGTCGGAGGCGGCATGCGTGGTTAAGCTTGTGACCACAACCAGCATCAATGATGGGTGAAGTCAGAAAGTATGCACAGTCGCACCTGTAACCACACCCCAACAGTGATGTCACTGTCGTCCTGTAGTGGGTTCTTTCCATTCTGATAATTATGTTTCCTCTTGTCCATCGTCTTCTGTCCTCCCTAAGCTATGTCCAGGACTTTTATTGTGAAAGGTAAGAACAGAAGGAGTGGATCTGGTCTGCACTGCCTTCGTCAAGGTTGAAAGCAGTAATACAGTTTGTTGTTCGGACAACAGAGGCTCCGTGTTGTTGTACACTTTAGTGTACGTATAGAATATGTCCGTTCCACACAACGTTGGAGCAGCATTCAACCAGTGGCAGGTGTTTTTAAGTGTTACTGAATCATTTCTACACATTTGACAATTGAGATGCTTTTGCCTCATGAGTAATTGCCGTCACTCACACAGGAGTGAGACAGGACGTTCCATTTGGTCAGCTAGTTCTCATTCCCGTAGGTTCAATTTCAAAGCTTTTATCACGGCCGTCGGCGTTCGGTACCGCCGCACCCCTTAAAGCCGGTGCGTTCCATTAACTGTAATGTAAACCCATCCTCGGCAACAGTAAATGCTCGTAAACGAGAAAGTGCGCCGGGAGTGTGGCGACGTAGTTTAAAAAGCGAAAGACACACACCGGGGAGGTGGATGGATCCAACAAACACAAGGCTTTCATCCAGCAGGCCGCCGTTTGTGTCCCGTGTTCACAGCGTTCAGTGTCATTTTCACTGAACAAACGTCGTAGCTTTAAGCCCAACCATGCTGTTCTTTCCTAAACCTAACTATAGTGGTTTTGTTGCTTAATCCCAAAGTGACACAAAGGGGTGTGACAAAGCGGTGGTATGTGCCGAGTTGGGATGAGAATGTGTTGGTTTGGTAAATCCTTCCTCTCATCTTCACCATGGATGTATAAAGAGAACTGGATACAGTGTAAAAATATGCGCCTAGCCATGAATCTTTGATCCATGTTGTTCATAACTGGACTTTTAATAGTATTAATGCTTTGTCTGTAGGCTACCGCACAACGTTACAACAATAAACACATGTAGTCGTCCATAGCGAATGTTCATGTAGACCTAATATACTGTTCAGTGCACATAATAGGCTAAAAATCTCCATTGTAATTATATCTGGTTAGCAAAAGAAAATTCTGAATTTCTATTTTTTCAGAAGGAAAAATTAATGAATGGTTGTCTTCATCTAAATGTGTGTGTGTCTGTGTGTGTGTGTGTGTGTGTGTGTGTGTGTGTGTTGTATTTACCCTCCGGTTCTGACAGACAGGTTCTGTCCATAGAACTGCAGCAGGTAAGCCGGTCCGTGTTCCCACAGACACGTGGCGGCCCAGGCTTCAGCTGTCCTGGCCAGATCATAGTCCCACACCTGTTGGAGAGAGTTTTCCTGTACTCACACCTGCTGTAGAGAAGCTTGACATAATTAAGTAATAAAAGTAATAATGAATATGTACCATGTCTACTCAAGAGAACAATGTAAAACAGTTTCGGATGGTTTCGAGCAAATCTCCTCCTGGGTCAACGGGAATTAGACATTATAAATGCAATATCTGTCATAAAACGCAACATATTTAATATGTTTTTGTGTATGAATACTGACATTTGTTTCAAATATTTTTATTAAGAAGCATGTGCATGTCAGTGATACAAACTTTGTGGGGTGTTTATCATGCCTCATTTTTTATACATAACAAAAACAGACAAAACTAGGAACTAATGAATACTGACATTTTATCTACATTTTTTTAGATGTAGAGAAAATCGTGAAAACTTCTATTTTAAAAAAAAGAAAAGAAAATGATATCAATATTTACAATGATGCACAAAGCTTGATGAAAATGAATTTAAATGTAAAATGTTATGGAAATATTATAGAAATGTAACAAAAAGAAAGAAAATAGAATATTATAGAAACGAATTTAAATGTAAAATGTTATAGAAATATTATAGAAATATATAAAAAAAAAAGAAAATAGAATATTATAGAAATTTAAAAAGTGAAATGTATAAAATGAACATTATTGTAATGTTGCTGTAATGACATTTAGTATAAGAACAAGTGATGAAAACCATAAAAAATAAATATGTTGCAGATTAAAATCCACTAATCCAGCCTACATGTAATTTTGTGTACCTGTTTATATATATTACATACTCTGATGGTTAAAATTAAAAAAAAAATTAATTTGGGAGAGTCAAAAGTGACCGTTTTTCTCCCACTTTTAGGCTTCCATCATTATTAGGGTATCATAAAAATATGTCTATATAAATCAAATTGACGTATCTACGTGAGGTCATATTTTAGGTCTATATGAACATACTAATGTGAGATATGATGAAGAAGATAATCCTATTTCCCCGGTGTCTTCTCTTACCATGTACTCCATGTTAGCAGCAGGTGGGTAGACTCTGGCTCTGACCTGGTTGTGGTAGTCCAGGATGGACACCATGTCCCCCTGACTGATGAACCGTCTCCTGCGCGCTCCACGGACACCGGACGGTGACCCGGGTTTGATCCCCGGAGGAGTTGAACTAACGTTACCGTGAACCTGAGGAGCCTCCGTGGAGTTCACAACCCGTCCGTTAACTCCGCACAGCAGGATCACGCAGGACAGATAATAAAGGTCTCTCATGGTTAAATATCAGTCAAACTAAATAACAAACAATAAACTCCACTCATGCACAGTCTGTTAGTCTCCTGTGTTCCAGTAGTGTCAATGAGGCTGTTTATGAGCTCTTATTCTGGTGAGGATCTCTGAAAGGTTCAGCCTGCCCCCAGTGTCTTTCAAAATAAAACACTGCTTAACAATGTATTATAGATGCTGTGTAGTGTGCTGCATATGTCTAATATTATGTACTGTATATGAAGAATAGGTGTAGCTTATTAAATACCCAGACAACTTGGAAGGGTTAGATTATTTTTTTGTAACTATAGAATTACCAAAATCTTGTTTCATAATAAAATGCTGTAGCATATGATGGACAAAAAACAACAAAATTAAATGAAGATTTATAGTGAATTATCGATCAAGCAATCAAACTTTATTTATAGAGCACATTTCAAACAAATCGAATGCAATTCAAAGTGCTGTACAGACGATTGACAAAAATGTAGAATGTTAAAAATGGATTTAGAGACTAATGCACACCAAAACAACCAGTATAAAAGTTCAATGAATAAGAAAGCAATAAAATATGTTTATTTAAGATAATAAAAGATAAATAAAATACAAGGAAATAACAATAACAATACAAAATTATTAAATAAAAATGATGAAACGACACAAAATAAGCAGATTGTATCAAAAATAATGACATTTTAATAAAATAAAATAGCATAAAAGAGGTAATAATAATCAGCAATAAAATGTTGATTAAACAAAATAGAGCTTCAGCGACAGTGCCGTCGGTTTGGACAGCGTTATCAGCTATAACCACCGTATGAGAGCAGTGCAGAGCGGTGGCCATTAGCTAGCCAGTGGGGCACGCTCACATGCACGAACATGCACTAAAAGCATGCACGATTAGCCCGGCTATGTCAACAAAGAAACACACTCAGAGGGAGAGTGACTTCATTCTCTGCTCAGGGAGACATTACTCCTCTATAGCTTTACATAAACAATAGTTTGATGCTATATTAATGCTCTGGATATCGTATAGAGCACCTTTAAAGGTACAGTGTGTAGGATTTGGTGGCAGCTGGTGTGGTTGCAGATTGCAAACAACTGAGTACCCCTCCGCTCACTTCTCCCTTTCTAAGACTGCGATAACGTGAGTCACCGAGTGCTAAAACCGCGGTAACGCTGGCGGCTCAGAGGCCATCCATACCATAATAACACTGCTTTAGAAGCAACAGAAGTTGGTAAAGTAACAATGTGAAAGTCTCTCTCTAGAGCCAGTGTTTGGTTTGTCTGTTCTGGGCTACTATAGAAACACGGCAGAGCAACATGGCGGGCCGATTATACACTAATGAAACATAGTTATGAATATTATATTTATATTATATTCCATTCCTGCTAATAGATCCCCTGAAATCCTACACACTGTTCCTTTAAGAGAGGTTTAAGGGAAGGTTTGTATTACTGTGATCTTTAGTATGTCAAAATATGGTGTTATAGAAGCAGCAATAGTTCAGAATAAAATGAAGAACCTTGTTTTGTTGTTATTGTACAGTGTTTTATATATTTATCAGTCAAATGAACAGTCCCAGAAGCCGTTAGTGTAGTCTATATGCACAAGAGAATTAAATGATCTGCTGTTCATGGCCATTTGATCATGAACAATGTAATTAGTAAATCTCATATTTGTATAACCTATGTATCTAATCTTCGATTCAGTTGTAAAACACTGCTATGGTTATTTTAAAGTTTAAACCCCCTCTTGCCTTTTTTAGTTTTGGAGTGAGATACCAAAGGTCTTAAACATGATGTATTTCTAGAAAGCACTCTACAGCCAAACTTTGCTGCAGTAGAAAGCAGAAAGGACGGGAGGGGTTGATTGTAGCCGTACAGAGCTGCTCCACTCAGTACTGTAGTTCATCGAGGTCTCCTTTGACTCAGAGGGTGCTGTCAGCTACATGGAAATGCATCCAGTCAGGTGTCCTCACTTCAGATTTGTTTCTCTGCTATGGATGAAAAACAAACTTAATGGTCCAGAAAACTTGTTGGAAAATAGTCAAAATGAAAGCTGAGTGATTCAGAGCATCTGCTGTCACCCAGAGGAGTGAAACTAGTGTCTCTTCAAAATATTTTTTTTATATACTGGTCTCATTCAAGACCGTAAAAGGCGTGTAGGAAAAAAAATTATGACTCATGTTTTCAGTTATAATGATTGTTTCTCAAATTTATATCAGATCTTGTAAGGGAGAGGGGAGCGGGGGTTAAATGAGGTCGGAGCCTGCTGGAGCTCAGCTAGGTCTACTCAACCGTATCCCTTTTTGGCGTACCACCCACTTTCAGGCAGTGTCTCATGCCCTTACGCCACCCAAACAAATGCCATGCCAAAGAAGAGGAATTCACAAAGCAACTCCATGATGGAAAGTAGGGGATATCGGGGTCGGTTGGGATAGGAGGACTATGCCTATGTCATTCACCATGCTCATACTCAACAACAACACAACCTCCTCTCCACGCCAACCAGATAGAGCCCGAGCAACACGACCTCCTCTCCACGCCAGATAGGTAGAGCCTGAACAACACAACCTCCTCTTCATGCCAAACAGATAAAGCCAGAGCAGCACAACCTCCTCTCCACGCCAGATAGGTAGAGTCAGAGCAACACGACCTCTTCTCGACGCCATATAGGTAGAGCCAGAGCAACACAACCTCCTCTCCACGCCAACCAGATAGAGCCCGAGCAACACAACCTCCTCTCCACGCCAGATGGGTAGAGCCAGAGCAACACGACCTCTTCTCCACGCCAGATAGGTAGAGCCAGAGCAACACACCTTCCTCTCCACGCCAACCAGATAGAGCCCGAGCAACATAACCTCCTCTCGACGCCAACCAGATAGAGCCGAGCAACACAATCTCCTCTCCACGCCAACCAGATAGAGCCCGAGCAACACAACCTCCTCTCCACGCCAGATGGGTAGAGCCAGAGCAACACAACCTCCTCTCCACGCCAGTTAGGTAGAGACAGAGAAACATAACCTCCTCTCCACGCCAAACAGATAGAGCCCGAGCAACACAACCTCCTCTCCACGTCAGATATGTAGGGCCAGAGCCAGAAGAGACTCATCCAAACCACTTTAGTATGTTGTGTTGTTTGTCATCATGAGCTAACGTCATGTGTTGGATATTTCTTGGTTTGTTGGAAATTATTGAACATTCAGCACTTTATCTGTAGACTGTACATAAAGAGTTAGTGTATTCAACAGCATAAGATGAACCATAACGTAACATTATATCATCTGATTTGATCCTCTTAATATATCTATCTCTGTGTTCTCTCTTTCTCTGTGTGTGTGTGTGTGTGTGTGTGTGTGTGTGTGTGTGTGTGTGTGTGTGTGTGTGTGTGTGTGTGTGTGTGTGTGTGTGTGTGTGTGTGTAGGAGGAGAGCTTACAGCCTTTACTACCATATAAAGAAAAGCTCAGACTGTGTTGTTTTTTATGTTTAGGCCTACAGTACTTCACCGAAAAAAGTTCAACATTCTGTTCCTAGAAAACTAAATCATAGTAACTGTAATACAAACACTCCACTCTGCTTGATTTGTCTTTGGCAGGATGCACATGGTGCAACAGTATGACTGCTTTCATAAAAATGTAGAGAGTAGTGGGGTCGTGTAATCTTTTGATATTAAACCAAAACTGTTCAGATTTCTCTGATCTGTAACTCTACTGGCAACGTTCATGTAAATTACAGTTTACAGGATTGCATTACATTGATTTACACAATGTTTAATGCAATTTACTAATATGAGACTACTGCACTGTAAGATCATCTCATCAACTTAAATAAATATACTGATTGGATTGCTAAAGGCTTGATCAACAGTGCCAGCCGTCAGATGTCAAATTGAGTTCTTGAGTTCACCCATTTCCACAGTTACATGCACTCACAATAAAATCTTTAGGAGCAGCAGAAAGTGGCCTGAAGGGTATAGACCATAGACTGTCTATAAAGATGGACGCGTCTTCACTTCCTTCCACTGTACAGAAGTGAAGACAAACTATCCCAGATATAGGAGCTGCCATCTTGAGATTTATAAGTCATTTGGAGCCAGAGTCTGAGCAGTAGTGAACGGGTGGTGGAGCCGTGGTATCGAGGTTACCTGTCTGAACACCCTCCTGAACCAATCGCGATCCGGACACGAGTCAGCGAGAGAGAATCACCGCCGTCAATCATGACGTCGCGTCCCCTTTTTATAGCATCAAAAAGAATCAATCAATAATCATCAATAAAACCAAACTTATCAGAGAAATGAACACCTGAACATAAATCAGCGTGATAAGAACTACCACAAATGACAGAAACCATCATTGGGAAAAAATGTATTTGACGTGTACTTTGACTTTTTAGTTTGACCCATGTCCCATTCGCTAATATGGAGGGGGCGGGACTTATGACCGATACTGCAGCCAGCCACCAGGGGGCAATCAAGATGTATTGGCTTCACTTTTGGGGAGCTGTCATGTCGTCCATCTTTATAAAGAGTCGATGGTATAGACCCCTTTTCTGTTAGTAAACATAATGGCGTATGTTTGTGGGCGGAGCGTAGGTGGAGGCAGAATAATTCTCTGAACATGTTAGCTAATACAGTGCTACAGTAACGAGTCCTACGAGTCCCGTAAATGAGTTAGAATTTTAGTACTTCCAGTTCCCTCGTCTGGAAGTCAATGGGCTTTTTGAATGGGTGTTTAGTTAGATGACTGAAATAAGGTCTGTGGTTAACACAAGCTGAAGAGATTTTAACATTTTGTTCTTCAACATAAAATACATCAATCAACAAGTGACTTAATGAGACTACTGAATGTCATCACGCCGACTCGGCCACCTTTAAAGCCTCGTGGTGTGTACTCGCGTTCATGCGACCGTGGTGTAGTTCGTTTATAGCCTAACGAGGCAGACATTTCAGAGCCAGATATCTCAATCCATGGACAGATTAAACCAACTATCTGCATGGTCAGACACCACTGGAATTAATATTTTAAAAAAAGAAAGAAAATGCATGTTTATTTGTGATTTGGGTGAACTGACCCTTTAACATTTGGTCCATGAAACTAGATCTGATGTTAAGGTTTGGTGTATTAGTAATACACCTTTCTCTCTGATTTCATAACCTAAAATAGGAAGCTTTAACGCCGTGTTCAACTCCAACAATAACAGCATGTAACATCATAGTAAGCAACCTGCACTGTTGCACCCACCCACTGCTGAAGTCATTGTTTCTATACTAGCACATTGACGCAGCTCTGCTGTGTTTTCTCTGGCTGATAAAACACAGAGGGAGAGAGAGTGGTACACTCAGGAACACTGAGAACGAATAGGAGCGTGCAGCTCTCTTTATAAACTTCAGTGATGGATGTCTAAGAACTTGCAGCCAAGTTGGCACCTTCAGCTGTATTTTTCTGTTGTCCCAACATTGTACAATATTTTCCAACTGTTATTAATGGGAGTGAAAACAACCACTTTTCACCTTCCACAGTCAGGACACAATCAAGGTTTGAACCTTAATCTGATTGAATGTCATCATGTGTAAGCATCATACTGAACATTGAAGACATGCGGAGGACTGAACACGATACAAGTTGCAGAGTGTTCTGAACTGCCTACGAAATCGGTGCGCATGGGCGTCCATGTAGAGATATGCCAACTAATGTGAGCTTGGAGTGAAAATGGGCCGAGTTTTGCACTCAGGCAAGACGTGTGGTGACATCATCGACCACAGAGATTAAAAGATGACCTCAGAGATGAAGAAAAAAGTGGTCGACGACATAATCAAAAACAGACGAAAATGATGCGTATTGATAGACAAATCCACCGCAATCACTGGCATGACTGTGTTGGCAGTCATCATATCACAGAAACATTGCTGGCACATCTTCACAAATATGGCTCCGATGACCACTTATTGGGGTGAGCGTCGTGGCCTTTGCATGGGATGGAGCATCAGTAATGCTTGGCAGAAGAGCAGGACAGCTTTGTGCGAGATTCCCAGCACCGTTGTCAAAATCAGAGTTTTGTGTCTTAGCTTCGATACTCTTCGGTTGCAGGGAGGTCTAGATTTTAGCCGGTGCTCCTTGCATCGCAGCCAATTCCACCACTAGTCACTTGTGTTCATACACTCTTTGAGATTAATCAGATCAAACTTAAAAAAAAAACTGTATTGATTAAAATTGTGTTGTAGGTTATTCCCCAATTACCTGAATAGTCTTTTCCAACTTGAATGTAATGTGGGAGTAGCTGACGTTAACACTAGCTATTTATTAGCTATTAGGGTGATATACTGGGGTGATGCTCATGGCAACCCAGAAAATAGGGCATATTTAACAGGCTACATAGTTATGTAGTAGTGGACATTTTTGGTACATGTAGAACATAGTAAAAGTTGTAAATTTAAGGGTTAGATCCAGTGTGAAGTTCTATGAATAACATTCAACATACATATAAAAAGGTTTGAGGAACTGTGTAAAAGCACTTGTTTTGACAGTAAAATTACACTTCCACATACAAATGTTCCTCTTAGTTTAACTTCGTTGTCACAGCAGAACATTTAGATAAATCTGAGTTGCCAAAAACTTGAAAACTCGGCAGCAGGCTGAGCTGTGAAAACTAGATTTTTCCAGAAGATGGCAGTGTTTGACAACGCATTGAGATGACAGTCTTTCTTTGACATGTCTTTGTGCCCAGAGCAGCTGTCTCTCGGGTGGACTGCTGCTGTCTTCGTGGTCATCTACAAAAAGTATAAACTAAGAGGTGCACTTTCCTGAGGCTTCACATGGTTTAATGTTTAATGTCATTTACCACGACATAGGAAAGAAAGCAGTACAATGGTTTAGCTGGAGGTTCTAATTTGTCAGTTCCTGCAGTCTGGATTGTAATACAGTGACCACAGTATCAGGTAAAGTCCATATCAATACAGAAGTACCGACACACAGGACTGAACTTGTTTGAATCTATGGGGACAACTGTACGTTTTTGCAATTTGATTAAGTCATTTATTGAAAAAAAGAAAAGAAAAGATTACATTGCAAATGCAAATGCAAGTCCAACTGAAATGAAAACTGAATTCTACATCAGTAATACAGTAAATATTCACTCTGAATTCCAGATTATGACAGGCAACAGCAATAATTATCATTACCAGTATTTATAGGATATTAAATCCTATCGAAAATAAATATATATATATCATTTTATATTATATAAAAATTATATATTATAAAATGAATAAAAAAAAGATATAATCAAATTTTTAACCACAATTAATTGCATGATTTTCCATAGTTAATCGTGATTAATTGCAAATTATTTGCAAATTTTTTTATCTGTTCAAAATGTACCTTAAAGAGAGATTTGTCAAGTATTTAATACTCTTATCAAAATGTGAGTGGTCATCAATTAACAACACAAAAAAATTACAAATATTGTCCAGAAACCCTCACAGATACTGCATCTAGTATAAAATATGCTCAAATCATAACATGGCAAACTGCAGCCCAACAGGCAACAACAGCTGTCAGTGTGTCAGTGTGCTGACTTGACTATGACTTGCCCCAAACTGCATGTGATTATCATAAAGTGGGCATGTCTGTAAAGGGGAGACTCGTGGGTACCCATAGAACCCATTTACATTCACATATCTGGAGGTCAGAGGTCAAGAGACCCCTTTGAAAATGGCCATGCCGGGGCGCCCCACTTATAAAGGCTCTGTCCTCACTGCAGTGGCTCGGGGTTCGAATCCAACCCAGGGCCCTTTGCTGCATGTCATCCCCTCTCTCTCCCCCTTTCACAACTATCACTGTCACTGTCAATTAAAGGCAAAAAGTCCCCCCAAAATAAACATATTAGCCGAAATTTAGGTTGAGTTTGGAGCGTTATTTAGCCTCCTTCGCGACAAGCTAGTGTGACATGGTTGGTACCAATGGATTCATTAGGTTTTTCTAGTTTCATATGATACCAGTATCTTCACTCTAGCTTTACAACTGAAAACCCACTACAACCTAAAAATCATAATTTGCGTTAATGCGTTGAAGAAAGAAGGCGTTAATATATCGCGTTACCTTTGACAGCCCTACTTTTAACATCAGGAAGTAAAATGGATTCACTGCGTTGCCTCTGATAAACACCACTGCACCAGTATCATAAAAATCGTAATATTCACAGTTTAAATTTTTGTTCACATAACGCCTCATAATTACAATATGGAAAAAATATGATACAATAAAAAATCTGAATCTTTGAAGTCCTGTCAGGATCAATAAACTCTATCCCTGACATTTATGTATGCTGCTGTATGCTGATGGATGGAACAGATCTTAGGCCTACATGAAAACTGTTGATCATCCTCTTGTGTGTCTGTGTGACAGGCCTGCACACTCTCAGTGAGGCGTGAAGCTGCTTACAGTTAGTACAAGCTGAGTGCTGCTTCTGCTTTCAAAATAAAAGCACATTTCTTTACTCTTCTGGGTAAGATAATGTTGCTATGTGTAGCTAATTGCTAGTAGGAAAATTTGAATAAATCAACAACAATTTCTTTTTCAACAATCAGTTTCTTGAACATAGTCTTTATTTCTACCATAGTTCTTTGGTGCCCATATTACATGTGCTGTTTGAGCAACAGTGAGAAACAGCTGGTGTTGTTTCTAAATTTAGAAATCAGCCATGTTAACAGCTTTCAACAGGGGAAACAAGTTGCATTTCATTCCTACCCCGCCCAATCAGTTGAAAACAGTGTTTGCTATATTTTAGTCCTGAAAAAGTTCTTTTAGCAAGAGATTTTTTTTAAAAACCTGTAAAAAAAAGCCCCTGAATCAAATCACTCATTCTAGCCCTTTATGAGAGGCTGCTGTTGTGTAAAGCACTACAACTTAATTTAATATATGTAAATAATAATTATTGTAATTAGGGCTGTTAAAGCTAAGTGATAATAACGTGTTAATGCAAAACAATTTTTAACGCCACTAATTTATTTAACGCATTAATGCAACTTGCGATTTTTTAGGTTGTAGTGGGCTCAGTTGTAAAGCTAGAGTGAAGATACTGGCATCATATGAAACTAGAAAACCATGTCATGCTAGTTTTTCTAAAAGGAGGTTAAATAACGCTCCAAACTTACGCTAAATTGGCGAGGAAAACTGTCATGGCCATTTTCAAAGGGGTCCCTTGACCTCTGACCTCCAGATATGTGAATGAAAATGGGTTCTATGGGTACCCACGAGTCTCCCCTTTACAGACATGCCCACTTTATGATAATCACATGCAATTTGGGGCAAGTCACAGTCAAGTCAGCACACTGACACACTGACAGCTGTTGTTGCTTGTTGGGCTGCAGTCTGTCATATTATGATTTGAGCATATTTTTTATGCTAAATGCAGTACCACTCCCATGTTGATAAGAGTATTAAATACTTGATAAATCTCCGTCAAAATACAAGACCTTTAATCAAATTACTGGAAACTAATTGACACTAATTGACCAGAAATTTCAATAAAGAACTAATGCTTGGATTGTGTAACTTTAGGCAAAATACAGTAGCCTATGTTTAAACAATGTGTAGATGCTGTTTGCACACAGCAAATAAAGCATGCACTGCTGTTAAATTATTACAATTGAATTGAATACCATGAAAATCTTCTCAACTGCCTATGAGTTCATTGCAGGCAAGTACTTTGACATATTTAATTAGCTGGTTTAGCGGGCATTCCTGGATCTTTTATGAACAAATTGTTTCTCAGTTTAATTTCTTGGTAATGTGTTTACCACAATGTCACTATGGTGACATGCTATGATAGAAAAATGGATACCTATATATCCTAATTATTGACTATTTTATATTGAGAAATAATAAATAATAAAAAATATTCTATATTTTTCTTTTTCTGTATTGGCTCCCATGTCTGCTTTGCTGCTTCAGTTGTAAAGTAGAAGTAGTTTAATTAATGATGGACATGAATTACTTGTTTCTGTGATATTTCTTTGATATTTTGTAACATTTTGTAGAATTATGATGATCATTTGATTGCTTCCCATTGGTTGTTGATACCATTTAGGTGAGGCCACATCTGCCTGTTTGTCTGTTTGTAAGCCCTGATGAAGACCTACAGTGGTCGAAACATGTTGGCTTTTGAAATGATTTAGCCGCTACAATAAAGGCTTTTAATATATTCTCTTCCTCGTTGCCACTTGTTTTGATATTTTGGAGTGCCTGGATTGCCTTCCTGATTTCCCCCCTCTTTTTCAACCTCACACACTCACACACACACTCACACAGGTGGAACATTGGGTTTGTATGAACTTGTATTAATAGTCATTCAGTTACATTAAGAAGCTGTGGAGATATGTATGAGCTAGTTTAGCTCTGCTTTCTGTAAAGAAAATGATTGATTGTGGATTGATAAATAACATGAATTGTTTTTATTTTATTATGGAAAGTTGATATTTGGCCCAGACTTGTAACCATATAGAATCATATAGGGATACACTATTTTGGTTGTGTCAGTTAACACTATAGAGGGCAGATTTGTTCCCAAATGAGGGGGTGGTGTCATTTCATGATAGCTGAATTTTATTGGATATAATTTTTATGTGAGCACCCAACACTTTTTGACTTACGACTGAACACACAGAGCAACCAGTTATCGCTCTCTTTCCACATATCCCAATTATTGTTGTTTTCTCTCCTGCAGTCAGACATGAGCCTGCAATACTCGAAAACATTAGTTCAATGTCTGGCTTTTTATTGTGAAAGCTCCAACAGGAAGTCCACCTCGTTTCATCCCGTGTGTGTTGGCGGGCTTTACTTCAGGGCGGGAGTACAGTCTTCCAGCAGCACAGCTCTGGAGCGACTCTGGCAGCCGTGGCGGCCGCCTCTCACCCTCCCACGTCCCGCTCTCAGTACCCGGGCAGTGCGCTGCTGATGTCGCCATCACTCCCCCGTTCACCCTCACTACCTCCGCTGAACAGCTCCTCTCTTCACCGGGGCTTTCACGTGTTACCCGTTAACCGCGAAACAACAACTCTGGACTTCCCAATAAGCCACCGAGTAGTGCTCCTCGTACCCTCCGTGTCTGAATGACGGGTGGTCGGTTCGACTTCGACGATGGTGGCACCTACTGCGGAGGCTGGGAGGACGGCAAAGCCCACGGCCAGGGTGTGTGCACCGGACCCAAGGGCCAGGGCGAGTACTCGGGCTCCTGGTCCAACGGCTTCGAGGTGGTCGGGGTCTACACCTGGCCCAGCGGGAACCTGTACCAGGGCTACTGGGCGCAGGGGAAGCGCCACGGACTCGGCGTGGAGAGCAAGGGGAGGTGGATTTACCGCGGAGAATGGACCCACGGGTTCAAGGGCCGGTACGGGGTCCGGCAGAGCCTGAACACACCGGCCAGGTACGAGGGCACCTGGAGCAACGGACTGCAGGACGGGTACGGCGTGGAGACGTACGGGGATGGAGGTGAGAGGGGGACAGCACTGGGGGACATCACTGGGGGTACATCACTGGGGATATCACTGGGGGACATCACTGGGGATATCACTGGGGGACATCACTGGGGACATCACTGGGGATATCACTGGGGGGCATCACTGGGGGACATCACTGTTGACAGCACTGGGGACATCACTTGGGACATCACTTAGGGACATCGCTGGGGGCATCACTGGGGGACAGCACTGGGGACAGCACTGGGTACATCACTGGGGGACATCACTGGGGGCATCACTGTTGACAGCACTGGGGATATCACTGGGGGACATCTCTGGGGATATCACTGGGGACATCACTGGGGGACATCACTGGGGACATCACTGTTGACAGCACTGGGGACATCACTGGGGGACATCACTGGGGGCATCACTGTTGACAGCACTGGGGACATCACTGGGGGACATCACTGGGGGCATCACTGTTGACATCACTGGGGATATCACTGGGGGACATCTCTGGGGATATCACTGGGGACATCACTGGGGGACATCTCTGGGGATATCACTGGGGACATCACTGGGGGACATCACTGGGGACATCACTGTTGACAGCACTGGGGACATCACTGGGGGACATCACTGGGGGCATCACTGTTGACAGCACTGGGGACATCACTTAGGGACATCACTGGGGGACATAGATTCTGGTGGAACATTAATAATAATATGTCTATTTATAGAAACTACTGCGGAGGGAAAACATTGTGCACGTGTCCAGTGACCACACATCAACCCAAATTTCACATTGACACACACACACAACCTCACAAACACACACACGCACACACACACCAACACAGGTGGAACATTGGGTTTGTATATGAACTTTGCATTAATAGTCATTCAGTTACATTAAGAAGCTGTGGAGATATGTATGAACTAGTATAGCTCTGCTTTCTGTAGAGACAATGATTGATTGTGGATTGATAAATCATATGAAGTGTTTTTATCTTATTATGGAAAGTTGACATTTAGCCCAGGCTTGTAACCATATAGTTATAGTATCATATAGGGATACACAATCTTGGTTGTGTCAGTTAACCTTATAGAGGGCAGATTTGTTCCAAAATGAGGGGGTGGTGTCATTTCATAATAGCTGAATTTGATTGGATATCATTTTTATTTCATTATAGCCATTTTATTTTGAAAATGCCCCTTTTTAATGTTGTTTAATGGCATTTTATTCTAACACATTTCATCATGACATAATTTAGAATAAGAAGAGGAACAAGACTTTACTATTCCCTCTAGAGGAAATTCATTTTTTTCACTCTCTTGTAATTTTTACACACGGTAACACACGCACACACACACACACACACACACACACACACACACAGGCCCGAAATACACATACCGGTACGCACAAACAGGACATGTATTACTGTATGGAGAGCTATCAGAGGGCTGCATCATAGGATGGCACTCCAAGCAGTTGGAGGTTCGGTGCCTTGCTCAAGGGGCACATCTGTAGTGCCCAGGAAGTGAACTGCCACCTCTCCAGCTACCAGTCCACACTCCATAACTGGTCCGAGCTGGACTTGAACCAGCGACCCCCTGCTCTGACATCCACTTTGATGTGTTGCTCCACATTAACAGAGCCCCCCTGGAAACACCTGTTGTGGAACCTAACTTTGATTAAAATTAAATTTCCCCAAGGCAAGTCCCCCCATGATGGACTGAGCTACTGCTGTCCCATTTTTCATAATGTCCCTTTTGACGACAGTGGTGTTGTCACCGCCCCTCTCACCTTTCAGCCAATCACGTACTGTATTCCCCTCCCTCTCTTAAAGCAGCAGTGGGTAGAAATGGAGCAAATATGATTAAAAAAAGGTTATATTTATAAAACGGTCACAATATCCTGACAGTAGTGCATGAGACGGGTAATCTGAAAATAAAAATCATGTGTCTCTGTGTCCTCCGGTGCTTCTAATGGCATCTGCAAGATTTCACAGACCGGACGAAAACAACCAATCAGAGCCGAGCTGGAGTCTGCCGTCTCTGAGCAGCTGTCAATCACTCGCAAAATCCAAATGGTCAAACTAGGCAGCGCTGATCAAATATGAATCAATATTCTGTTACTGTTAGGGATGCTTATTTTGAAAAATGTTCTTAACCGATAACCGACCCTCGTTAACCGATTATTAACCGTTAACCGACAAGATTAGTGCGTACTCTGACTTTTCAGAAAATGTCTACTTACGAGGTCGTGAACGTTTCAACAGGGTTCATTGGGACTCTTCTTGTGAACACGGTAAACACGACCCCATTTGAAGGCACCACATGACATTGTTGTTACTTTAGCTAACAGGTGCTAACTGGCTAATTCTGGTAGCAGTTGTTGAGCTGGCTAGCTGAAGAGGCAGGGGATATGTGATTGGCCGAAAGGGGACATGATTTGGAATAAAAAGTGACATATTAAGTCCAATATAACTCTGTTATTATGAAAATAAGAAGCATAATTTTTTTTTTAATTATTACATTATTTCATGAGCTCTTGTTTAATTTAAATATGTTCAACAATTTATTCAAGTTATCATTTATTTCAGAATTATTATTATTATTATTTTGTTTAATATGGAACACCTTGTAGCTCCATACTTATCCACCATACTTGTTTGGTTGTTGTTGAGCAGTCAGTTATTTATACCACAGAGTTCTTATGGTCATCAACATGCTGTATTTCTCAGCTTGTAGCAGGAGGATTAATGTTCAATGTGCAAGTCAAATTCATCAATTTACCAACATTATGAATGACGTGTCTCCCATTATTAACTTGTATTGCATTTTTTTATAAATGAGTTATTTGAATCCTATACTGAGATTAGCCAACAAGAATGAATCTGCCCTCGGTCCAGTCTAGACAGTATAATTAACCAGAACATATCTGGAGTGAACCAACACGTTAAATCAAATATTTAATGCACTTAGGCATAACAATGAATTATCCTATATTTATCTAAGACAGATAGTTTCATGTGATAGTTGAACTGAATAAACTGAGGGACACCAACATGTGGTCAGCCAAGTTCTCTCTCTTTTGCAGTGTTCAATTAGTACTTTATCATATATTTACTTATGATTTAATAGATTTGTTGAAATACCACTGAGTAGAAATGTACTTCTTTTACACAGCAGACATTTATGTATCAGGATTTTCATTGCTTTTTTTGTCCTGGGTAACTCTGGCACAGTTAATTGTGGAAGCATTATATGAAGGAATATGTAATGTCACTATTTAAAAAGTGGAACACACACTTTTTCTTTTTTTTAGGGCTGTAGAAGTTAATGCTCCAAACTTGCGCCAAATTTTGGCGAGGAAAAACTGCCATTTTCAAAGGGGTCCCTTGACCTTTGACCTCCAGATGTGTGAATGAAAATGGGTTCTATTTATTACTTGGGTACGTTTTGAACAGATGCAAAAATTTGATTAATTTGCGATTAATCACAATTAATAATGGACAATCATGTAATGCGATTAATCATGATTCAATATTTTAATCAATTGACAGCCCTAATTTATACACATAGTTTTGTTTGGTCTCTACAAATATGATGAACTATCGTAGCTCTGGCTCCCCAGATATTTATATTATTCATATTTTTCAACAACATCAGGCTAGGCTACGATAAGCTTTCGTGACACAGCTTCATGGAAATTTTGAACAAATTTCACGTATTGGCATCTTTGCATTGACTTAGTATGTAAGTCGAAAATTGCGCTTTGAGTTTGGTGTGAACACACAATTAAATTATGAAGCCTCATTTAAAAACGTACCAAACTAAGCTGTAGGATGAATTGCTAGAGCATTAACTGGAACTTTGAAAGTGTTTACTTTCACTTTTTACTCCGTATTTTATAATTCTTTCTCACCACTTCTTACTCTAGTAAAACTCAGTGCTGTGTTCCATTAATGTATAGCACTAAAGGGTTTGTGGAGCCACTTTTACCCACTACCGGTTATCTGAAACCAGTTCTGCTCCCCAGCCAAGGGGCCTCTCTCTTTCCTTCCCTCTCTATCTTTAGCTCTGTCCTGCACCTTGATGTGGAAGGAATTAATCCATCTAACTTTGTCAAATTGTTCCTAACCAATGCATTAGGATTATGCCAATCAGACTCTGTGAGACTGCTCATTAAAAACAGCAGTGCTAGTGTAATATTAGCCTGTTGAGCTAAGAGTGTGCATTTGCCAGGTAATGTGTGTACAGCGCAGTAGGTAACAACAGATCCAATGACACCTTTCAATGTATTACAGGGGTTCATAGTAATGGACTTTTCACTGAAACTGAATTTAGTATTTTAGTTTCATTTGAACCTCTAGAACCCTGTATAGTGGTCATTTTCCCTTGAGGAAGTAAGGACATTTCTCAAATACAAATTGAGGGGAGAAATGACTGCAGAACTATTGCTAAGTATTGCTCTCAATAGTCCTCCTTTAGTTTGGTCTCTGTTAAGCTGCTGTGGTAAATTAAAACATAATATTATTTCAAAATATTTCCCATGCTTCTGTGGAGAAGTCAGAGTTCTCTGATTGGGATTAAATGCACTGTTGGGAGGCTATTCTTTTCAGGAAACAACTGTTGATTCACATAAGTGCTTTCAACTTCACTGAGATAGTGCTTTTAGGCTGTGCCTTTTAACACACAAACAGCAGCACATCATACAGTATGTGCTCCATATTTCAAACTGCAAATCACCATAAAATGGCTGAATATACATTAAAGCTAATATGTGTTAGTAAATGAATGGAACACCTCTGCATCAGTATCTTTAGAGAATATATATTGATGATATTGATGCTCATGAATTAAACTGCAACAGAATGTACAGTAGAGCGATATAGAGTACAGTACATGGGCACCACATATGATTTATGAATTGACCTCATGTCACATTAACAGGGGTTAAACACTATATTTATTTTATTATTCATTTTTTTACTTAGACTTACTGACCAAGAAGAGACTGAAAAATAAGGGGTAAGAGGATCCCAACCTGGGGGTTGCGACCCCCACAAGGGGTCACAAGTTAAATCTGAGGGGGATGCAAGATTCTTAAAGGGATACTTCACCCCCAAAGTGTGTATATCAAGTACTGTGCCCGTGTTACCTTGAATTCTTGAAGAACACTTCTCATGCCTCCACGGTGAATGGAGAATCCAAAAACGGAGAAAAGTCTTGAATGAATTGAAGTAAATGAGGACCGCGTTTAACAAGAGCTAGACTATATACAGTAGGTTTGGGAAGTAGAGAGCATACAACTGGATGAATGAGACTTTGATTGTGTTGATATAGTTTAGCTGTTGTTAAACGCGGCCCCCATTTACTTCAATTCATCAAGAATGTTTTTTTTTGATTCTCCGTTCACCGTGGAGGCATGAGAGAAAAACAAAATTTTCTTCAAAGAATTCAAGCGAACACAGGCTGAGTACTTGATATACAGATGTTCTACATCGTTTCTATCGCGATATAGGCTAGGTCTATGTTTATTAGGCTTTAATAGGCTTTACTATGTGGTTATTTCATACTTTATAGACTATTTATTGATTGAATTACCAGAAAACATGCTATATCGTGATATATATGGTTATCGAGATATGAAATGACCTACTGTATATCGTGAGAGAAGATTTTGGCCATTTCGCCCAGCCCCATATTGGATGTTGTTTGGATGAGTTTCAAGCCTTTTAGAAATAAATTATATGCAAACCGAACTAAGAAAATAAATTAGTCTTTGGTTGTACTGGTAGAAAAGCCATGGAGTCCTTACAAATGAAAAGTGAGATTGTACAGGAATAACAAAACAACAAATGTGCGGTGGAGACTTTTACTGGGAAAGTGGCTGAATGTCCGCGACACTACACGCAGCATCTAAGTTATCTATCTGCTAAGTCAATGCTCCCGGACGGGTGAACCGGGTATTCAGTTGTCTGTTGTGCTCATACACTGCAGCTGGTGCACCGCTGCATGCGAGGCACACATCTTTTCAGTTAACGGTTAATAATCGGTTAACGATGGTCGGTTATCAGTTAAGAATTTTTTTCAAAATTTGCATCCCTATCCAAACTGGGCTTTAGTGAATCTGGACCTTCATCTTTACTGGCTACTTGCGTGGAAGATTTATGGCAAGTAAACATGCCGACACTAACTTACTAATGTTTTTACTAGGGATGCTCATTTTGAAAAATGTTCTTAACCGATAACCGACCCTCGTTAACCGATTAATAACCGTTAACCGACAAGATTCGTACCAGCTGCAGGAGCACAACAGACAACTGAGAACCCAGTTCACCCGTCCGGGAGAGTTAACTTAGCAGCCACGGTGCTTCCTGTAGTGTCGCGGACATGCAGCCACTTTCCCAATAAAAGTCTCCACCGCACATTTAGTTTAGTTTAGCAGGTTGTCAGCTGTGTATCTGCCCGGCGTAACGACACTCTGTCTGCCCGGATTAATGATAGCGATTGCCCAATAAACTGTGTGTGTATTTGTGCTACGTTAGCAGCTCTAGCATTGCCGGAGGCTTCTTGCTCCCCGCCGCCGCCACACACATACAGTCTGTCAGCGCGACGTAACTTTAACGAGTGTCCGTGTGTGTGTTGGCAGTGAGTGTGAGGTTGTTGGTGGCGTTCTAGCTGTGAATGTAGGTGTAGCAGTGTGTGTATAGTTTATTTGTCGCTGAATAATTGTTACGAAACTACAACTACTCCGCTCCACTCAAGCGAGCCGGAGAGACCGGAGCCGACTTCCTGTATTCTGCAACTCTGGCTCCGCCTCTTAAACGGACTGTTTGTAACCTTTTACACGTATACATCTACTGGTTCGGGATCCCATGCTCGCTCGCATATGCGCGCTCGCGTGTGGCCGGAGTCACTGCTCCTCTGCCTGCTTGCCTTCACTAACACACCGCGTGCATACTCGCTGTCTCGCTCCACCTCTACACGTGAACGTGCGCTCACTCCACACTGCAGAAGAGTTAGTAGCTCTGAGAATATCTAGTGAATGTAGACGTTTGTGCAGAAATAACTGCTGCAGCTCCTCCAGACCAACAGAGGTTTCCCGTGTCTTGTGAAGTGACGGGGCTCCGCAGTGAGAAACGTTATCGTGTCCAACCGGGTGCCGGTGTCTCCCTGCGGGCGCAGTCGGGAGGCGATAATGTTTCTCTTCCTGCTTCAGCACCGGCACCGACCCGCTTTTGCTGAAGCAGGAAAAGCCAACACTGGGATCAGTATTGATTCATGGAGACTTTCGTCTGGTCAGCTAACATTACTGCCAAGCAGCTGAAATATAGAGTGATATTGTGGTTTTAGCTGACGTGTGTCGCCTCACTGTTTTGAGCGATGCTCGTTCATGTCTATTTAGAGCGAGCAAGCGCGAGCCCGACGCTGACTTTCGTTGACTTAACGGCCACAGGTGTCGCTGTTAACAAGCATTTCTGAAAGTTACAAATAGTCCCTTCAAGGTGGGATGTTAAGGTGGACCAGCTTTTCTCCTTAAAGTGGCGAGCCGCTCAGCTTTTTAATTAATTATAAATATTTATTTTAACCGTTTTAGCCGATAGCATTAATTCGGTAAAAATGCTCGGTTAAACGGTTAAACGGTTAATTATGAACATCCCTAGTTTTTACCACTAAATGAATGAATTCACTCCAAGATGCTGTGAGATTTTCACTGTGTGTGAGGTGAGTTTCCCAGACGGGCTCTGTTTAGACAGAAACATGTAGAATACAGGCCACTGAGTCTTTTTCTTCTTTAATATATTCCAGTGTCTTCAGTCTGCCACTGTGGAAAAGGCTTATTCCACATTGCAAGGTAGCTGCTTGGAGTTATGTTTGGCCAGCCAACAGACTTCCCGGTGTCTCACGTTACTTCCATCTTTTAAAATAGCACATTCTCACATTCTGCAGCTGAAGCCACCGGGGCCAGATCCTCCTGAGCTTTCCTCACTGTTTCATCACCTAACAACGCTCCTGCTGCTGCTGCTGCTTTTACAATCACAACTGTTTCATATCCAAACTTCAGACTCTCAGACACTCAGACAGACGTACAGGTGTCAGGCTCCGGGTGTGTGGTCTTGTCAGTCAGTGATTTAGTTTCGAGGCAAGCTCCAAAGATAGAAGTACATAATGAAAATACAATGTAGATGACCACTTTTGTATCATTTCACAGCAAAAAGATCAAGTATATGATCCCCTTACTAAAGTCTGTACCGTTGTTTTTTTTATTTAACCTTTATTTAACCAGGAGTAAAAACTCATTGAGATTAAAAATCCTGAGTGTCCTGGCCAAGATAGGTAGCTAGCAGCTCAGTTACATGGTTGCAGACATGACACAAACATAACAATTTAAAACTAAGACAAAGAGCAAATTACAGAATCATAAGGTTTTAAAAAAACAGATGCCAGATGTACCAGATGTGGTTGCTTCCACGTCTTTTAGAGGCACTCTAAAGACACTTCGAGACAGTTGTAATCGAGTAAAGTAATTAATACGATCATTGATGGATAATTAACATCTCACATGCTTTTCAGATGCCAAATGAATCTCAGAGCTGCAAATCTAGTTACAATGTACATGCATTATGCAGAGTGATCGCAAATCAGGCCTGAGATCGATTTTGTGTCACCATTTATGGATTTCTGATGCAGGTACCACTATTTAGTTTGTTTTAAGGTTGCAAACTAACGATTATTTTTATCAATTAATCTATGGATTATTTTCTGATTAATCGATTAATCCTTTGGTTAATTTACCAATAAATAATAACCATAACTTCTAACATTAATCTTTCTACCTTTTATTCAATGTAATATAATATCATATCATATAATACTACAATATAACATATATGATATTATTACTAATAATATAATAATAATAATATTATTATGGTATTGTATTGTATTGTATGTGTCAGTGACTAAAGGGATGAAAATGAAATATTAGAGAAGAACAAAATTCATACATTGTTTGTGTAATAACAACCGTCCAGCCTGCAGAAGTGGATTTAACTTATCACACGTGGTCTCGGATAAACTGATGGGATGTTCTTGTCTGGGAAACAAAAAAAGTCTTGTTTGATTTATTAATTAATTATTTAATTATTATTACAATAACAGGTAACCAGGTGGCTTTATAACAATATAATAGATATAGAAATCTACATTTTTTGCAAAACTCACAAAAACTGAAATTCTAAATAATTTCCACTTGATGTTGTCTATTCATAGATTGAAGCCTGCATGTTCCAGAGGAAGTTGTGTCTATTCTGAAGTTAAAAGTCCGGTGTGTAGGATCTGGCGGTATCTAGCAGTGAGGTTGCAACCAAATGAATGCCTCTCCTGTGTGCCAAGCGTGTTGGAGAGCTACGGTGACCGACGCAACAATCTGGAGCCATCTGGAGCAGAGCCAGCGTGTAGAGTGTGTGTGTTCGTGGGAAGTGAGTGGTGAAGCAAGAGATAGAGAGTGGTGGCGATGGCAGCAAGTAACGCTATCGACTCTGGCCCAATCAGGAAAAGAGTTTGGTTTGTCCGTTCTGGGCTACTGTAGAAAACATGGTGGTGCAACATGGCAGACTCCGTGAAGAGGACCCGCTCCCTACGTAGATATAAACAGCTCATTCTAAGCTAACGAAAACACAACAATTCTTATTTTCAGGTGATTATACACTAAAGAAAACATGCCTATTAATATTATATTCCATTTCTGCCAATAGATCCCCTTAATTGTTACACACTGGTCCTCCAATAACTGAATTTAATTCCAATAAATAACGAGCATCCTGTTTAATTTATCACGTTTAGAACAAACCAAATTTCATGAAAATCGGTTCAGAATTAGGCTTAAGCGAGTTACAGTCTGCATCTCAATACACATTGTATTTGTTTACTGACGGTTAATATAAATCCAATATTCTCTGTCTTTTAGCTCCGTTTTTGGTCTCCACCAACTCCTGAGGGAAATATCTGTCTCTTTAACTGCTAAATGCTTCAAGATGTCCACCAGCTGGTCTTTAACTGTGTCTGTCTGCTGAGGCAAAAGATACAGCGTAAGATGAAAGACACAGGAACATGACGTGTTTGAATAACAACAGGAAGTTACACGGTGGTGCAGTGGTTAGCACTGGCGCCTCACAGCTAGAGGGTTGCAGGTTCGAATCCGGCTTGGGACCCTTCTGTGTGGAGTTTGCATGTTCTCCCCGTGTTAGCGTGGGTTTTCTCCGGGTACTCCGGTTTCCTCCCAAAGACATGCAGGTTAGGTTAATTGTGGACTCTAAATTGCCCGTAGGTGTGAGTGTGAGCGTGAATGGTTGTCTGTCTCTATGTGTCAGCCCTGCGATGGACTGGCGACCTGTCCAGGGTGTACCCTGCCTTCGCCCAATGTCGGCTGGGATCGGCTCCAGCCCCCCCGCGACCCCTAACGGGATAAGCGGTTGCAGATGGATGGATGGAGTTACATATCGTAGTATTCAACACAGTCAACAGCCGCAGAGGCTATGACAGCTCATAGAGGCAATTCAAGAACTTTTAATTAAAGGGACTGTTTGTAAGAATCAGAAATGCTTGTTAACAGCGAAGCCCTGTGGCCGTTAAGTCAACGAAAGTCAGCGTCAGGCTCGCGCTTGCTCGCTCTAAATAGACATGAACGAGCATCGCTCAAAACAGCGATGCGACACACGTTAGCTAAAAGCACAATATCACTCTATATTTCAGTTGCTTGGCAGTAATGTTAGCTGACCAGACGAAGGTCTCTCCATGAATCAATACTGATCCTGGTGTTGGCCTTTCCTGCTTCAGCCTCCCTACCGCGGCCGGAGACGGTAACGTTTCTCACTCCGGAGCCCCGTCACTTCACAAGACACGGAAAGCCTCTGTTGGTCTGGAGGAGCTACAGCATTTATTTCTGCACAAACGTCCACTGTACATTCACTAGATATTCTCAGAGCTACTAACTCTTATGCAGTGTGTAGTGAGCAGAGACTCCGGCCCTGGAGACCACAGCTACGGTCTCCCCTGCGTACTCCGAAGGCGGCCAACACTGTTTAACAGACGGGTTTCACTAGATAGAACTTTGCGGTTTTGGTGCTTCCATGTAGTTTGTGTTGGAGTCTTGCCTGAACAGCGTAGCCACACGCGAGCGCGCATATGAGCGTGCATATATGCGAGCGAGCATGGGACACCGACCCGGTTGATTTATATGTGTAAGAAGTTACCAACAGTCCCTTTTAAGGAAGCTTGTCAAGTAATCCAGCGATAGTTGTCTGTACATCAATGGGTACACTGCAAAGTTTTAGCTCACAGCGTAACTCGCTGAATCCACAGCAATATTATCCTTCCAATTTACATCCCTCTAAGCACGATGGGAACTGTAGTTCCAGGGCACAGTTGTCTCTATTTAGTCTGAGGGGAGGCCCTCAGTGTCAGCTGTTGAAAACCCCCCAGTGATAAATTAATCTTGACTGATGTATCCAGTATGGGCCTGGACAATCTATCAAGCTTTGGTTCTTCCATGCCTCACCGTTGGAAGCCATCAAATTGCTTTGCACAAATACTAACAAAAGGAGCCAAGCTGAATGTTATTGAAAAATATTAAGTGTGTTTCATTTCACAACTGTTTCTTATTAGTTTCTGTTTTGCTCTTCTCCCCTGTCTAAACTGTCTATTTTGTACTTTGCATGTTGTTCCTGAATCTTAATATCTTTGCTACCAGCAGAGTACAGCAGACATGATGCAATGCAGTAAAGTTCACAGTAACATTTGGGGTTTTGGTGGCTCTACCACCGTTTTACACAAAAGAACTAGGGATGCAACGATAGCTGGATCGGATATTGGTGACAATGGGGCCGATCTACTTAATTAAATTTTATGTTTACATACTATATACATTATAGACTGGAATTTGAATTCCTGTTTACGTTTTACCTAAGTTGTTGATGCATTAAAAAGATTTGCCTTTGAATTGTAATTCCTGTTAATTTTTATACCCCCACGACAACATAGTTGTGTTCCGCGTGTCCGTCCTTCCGTCCTTCCATCTGTTCGCGTGTCACACTTTCGTTTCCGGAGCAGAACTCAAAAACGATTTAACTTAGGAACTTCAAATTTGGTATGATGGTTGACAGTGTGGTCTAGTTGTGCCTTTTGGGGGTTAGAAGTATGGGAGATTTTATTGGACTTCACGAGATTATCTACAGATCTGCCGCGGTACCAATCGGACAACATTCTGGAAAACAAACAGGAGGAAAGTGACAAATATCATGTGGCCCATAAATCCACAGGAAGCGATCTGCAAATGTGAAATAGATACACAAATGTGTAGATATCACTTTACATGTAAACCTTAAAATACGTATTTACAGAGTAAGTTATGCGTATTTGCCCTGTATTTTTGTGGATGTGACTTTACACAACACAAATACAAAAATACATGTTTGTGGACAGTGAAATATTTGCAGATCATGGTACACATTTGTGTAATGTCTTCTGTGGGTTACAACTAATAAAGTCCAATAAAAACTTCCATATAGAAGTCCATGGTGCCCAACATTTTTGAAATTTTCCCAAGAGGGCAAAACTTTGGGCCCTGCTTTAACAGGGGGTCAAGCAGTGAGCGGGGGTACGCGAGCCATGCTCACTTTTGCCTTGTTTACCAAGACGCTGGTGTATGATTTATTATTTTAATAATAATCAACAATTCACAAAATTTATATCTATGTATTTATTTGTTACATTTTATTTTACAAAGTTAGAAAAGTGATGTTTAAGTCAAGCCTGATGTTGCCTTACACATAAAAGAATAATGCCAGTCACTTCCACACATTGAGCCATACGGTTTATTAATTAAAGACTGGTATCGGATTGGTACTCGGTATCGGCCGATACCCAAAGCCCAGGTATCGCTATCAGTATCAGGACTGAAAAAATCGGATCGGTGCATCCCTAAAAAGATTTAGGAAAAACACAGGTGTACTTAATAAAGTTAATAATGACAGGATTCCATTAGGTGTTCCCATCCAAGGGACCTGGTATTGTGCACACTGGGTCACTACTGTAATATGGCTTACTGGGACACTTCCAGGGATCATTAATAGTTTTACATACTGAACACCTGTGCCTATACCACTGTAACAAGTCAACATCTCTGCTGTGAATAAGGTCTTTTCGGATGCTACAGCAAATGCAGGGGGTGTATCTATATCTTTAATATAATGTATTGAGGGTTTTCTAACTGCTACTGCTGCTGCAGGTCATCTTCATTTAGCTGTGAGACAGACAGACTCAGGAACGGCTGATTGGCACACACTGATTAGTGATGAGCTCCTGCAGCGATAAGAGAGGTTTAAGATCAAGTGATTAAGTGATGAGGGGAATCTGCCTTCTTGAATTTAAAGTGATTGGATAACAGCAGGAAGAAAGTGACACAAAGCCGAGATGTATAACCTAAATGTGACCGGGATGAGTACTACCTGAGCTTTTCCTTTCTCTTAATAAGCCACTAGTACGATTTTATCATTTTGTTAGCTTGGCTAGGCGTAAGTCTGTTAGGAGATCATGTGTTCGGTTGTGTGTGTACTTGTGTGTGTTTGTGTGTTTGTGTGTCTGTCTGTCCACAGCTAATCTCGTACACTACTGGACCCATCAACTTAATATTTTTTGTGCTCATATATGACTGTATCCTAAAGGATCTCTCGTGGTTGCGGCGATTCACATTTTTTGAAATCTCATCGACTGTTTTATAACGTCATTGACCGCTGACTCCTCGTTCCTCTTAACAGGGCAGTAGAGGCCGCAAGTGATCAACAACTGCTCCAGTAGCAAAAGGCATTTCCAGTAATCAAACAAACCTTACCTCGTCTGTTGCAGGCCACATTCTAGCCTTTGTCTTGGCTCAAAAAACTGACATCCATAGAAAATTTTGGTCTCATTGTGAACCGGAGCATCTGCAGATTAATTCTATACCCGATATGTTATGATCCACTAAAGGTCGGCACCATACGAAATTAATGAATCCCTGTTTTTGTTATCTTTGCCACTATTGTGACTGTAAGGGTGCCAGGAGGGACAAGTGAGTGAGATTCAAGTCTTCTTTGTTTGGTAGGGGAGAGGGAGACACGCCTGGTGGATATCGGTAAGGGTGCCACTTTTCTAGTTTGAAATGCTTCTTGTTTTATGGGCCCATCAAAATACCAGTACATCAACACACATGTTGTATCCTTCAGTCGTAACTGAACTGTTGGAAAGAGCGTGTCGACAATACTTAATGACCCGATTGACTGACCCTCTTTTGTTTACTGCTTATTCCTGGTAAGAGTTTGGCAGGCTGTCATTTCACAGCAGTTACTCTGTGTTCATATGTCATTAACTGAAAAGTATGGCAAAAATGGTCTATGAGGTTTGTGTGTGTGTGAAACTTTAAAGATATATACATCCCACTGAAATAATTCTATTAGAGCCTGACCCATATTGATTTTTGAAGGTGATACTAATATCAAGATTATATTTTTTTAAAGAATTGTGAGTAGATCTTTGGCATTCTGTACAACAGCTTCTTGTTACTTAGTAGATGGCATATAGTCTATGCCACTACCAATGTGTGATAAGCTAACATCCGCAGATAAAATCAGCTGGCCTATTACTCTTAAGTGGTGGGCACACTACCAACGTCAGGAGCGCGTGGCGGCTGCGTCGCGTGGTGACTGAGTGATGCACGAGTCTGGTGTTCACACCAGACGCCTGTTGGCTGCGTGTCGGCTGGGTTTCTGCTGCTATATAATTTATATTTATTTTAGACAGAGAAAGGTTCAGAAACGTGTGGTAATTAGTAAATAATAGTAATAATACACAATTAAAACTCCGTACTGTATTCATTCATGGAACTCTCCAAGTCACTGCTTGTTCCACATCACTGTCCGGCACATATTTCAGAATAAAAGCCTCGTGTTAACAAATGAAGGAATTCTGTGCAAAGAAAACCCGCTTCAGGGCTTTTATTTTGAAATAAAAAGCAGGAAGTGTTGATTTAAACCCCAAACTTTATCAATTCTTGGAGCTCTCAAAGTGACTGCGTGTTCCACAGCACTGATTGCTCATATTTCAGAATAAAAGCCTCGTGTTAACAAATGAAGGGATTCTGTCTAAAGAAAAAAGGCCTGAGGGCTTTTATTTTTAAATGAAAGCAGGAAGTGTTGATTTAAAAATAAGTCTTTACTTTTTTTCATCTCCGTAACATATTCTACAGATAGACCTCGAAACTGTAGTAAAATCTTGCAGGTATGATGTTAATATACAGTCACTAGATCACTTTCATTGTCTGTGACATATTCTACAGATGTCTAGACATAGAAACTGTATTATGTAGCTGGTATGATGTCAATATACTGTCAATAGATCACCTTCCCTGTCTGTTGCTGCTGTGACACGCAGCTGAGACGCAAGCGGCTTGCATGAAAAATAGGCGAAAAATTCTCTCTTGCGGGCAGTGTGTCCACTCTAATCTGTTAACATGGACGCTGAAATAAAAAACAACACGCCACGCAGCCGCCACGCAGCTGCAACGCGCTCTTGACGCGGGTAGTGTGTCCACCACTTAAGTCTTCTAAACTGCATGCATACATTTTAATTTGGGCAAATATTAGTCAGTAGGCTTATTTATTGAGATGACCAATCACTTTCCCTCTAAATATAAATGCAATAAGAATCAAAAAGAAAACATTGATCTTAATTAATGCAATGTTTTTTAATAGAGTTTGAAGAGTTGAAATTCCCATTGAGTCTTTTTGACATAGTCACTGGTTTTTGGATGTATTCCCCCCCCCCCCCCAACTGCAAACAGGAGCTGCTAATGGGACTCAAGTTTTAGAGGTTACTGGGTTCGCATCCTGTGTGAAAGTGTAAAACCAACGCGTAGTTGTCTTTGTGTTCGTGAGCGTTAAGTTTCACTTTTCAAACGTAGTTATATGTACGTAAACACAAAACATTTAATTCAGTTTTACAATGTGTTAGAACGTGTTGCTTTTAAGTTTTGCCTTCACTTTTACGCCGTAGTAGGTGCAGTAGGCCCCTACTGACCAACATCTATGAGGCTTTTAAGGACTGATAACGCCCATTTAATGAGCTGATAACAGTTGAATCGAGTCAAGAGCAGTCATTAAAAACAGATTTAAATGGAAAACATACAAACAGAAGAAAAAGAAAGCAAGTAGATTGCTGAAAAACACAGTAAAGTCCATAGAGGACCTTCAAGTGCTACAATCAGCACTGGCACTTCTATTCTCCTGGCAGTCCTACAGAGTACTAAAGTACATCAGGAGTACATCAGGATATGAAACCAGTTGTGATGGTGAAAGGTCGCACAGGGGGAAGGACTTTAAAAAGAGAGCACTACAAACATAGTGATGTGCACAAATTCATAGTGTCATACAGAGTTATTGGGGTCTAATGAATGTAGCAATGGTGAGCGGACATGATGTTGAATATCTGAGGAAAGATTGTGTTTAAATGCTTGGTTGGTTAACTTGATGATTACAGTCCCAGCATAAGTAAAGGGGTCTTTAAGCTGTGACTTATCTGCTGGTGAGTATCATAGTCGAGTGGAAAAGCTGCATCAGTGTTTGAGCGTGTTGTCTGGTAGTTCTGCTGTCCCCTGAACACAGAAGTGTAAATCCAACTTAAATTGCGTGAATAGCCGTTGTTTGTCATTCAGACAGGGCGACAGGAAGTTGTCAGCAGCAGCAGAGAACAGGACAAACAAAGTGAATATGAATTAGAAGGAAATGTTGTACATAATGTGTGAAATGTAAAATTCAAGCCTACTAAAGAGCCCTGCTCTAGGGTTATGTTTAATGTTGCTACTAACGATTATTTTTTTTACTTGATTATTCGATTAACATCAGAAAATAGTGAAAAATGATCAGTTTCTTGGAGCCCAAGGTAATGTCATCAGGTGTCTTGTTTTCTTCGACCAACAGTCCAAAAACCCAAATATATTTAATTTATGTATTATGTTAAAAAAAACAAATTTTTCACATTTGATAGCTTAAAAAAGACACTTTTTTTTTTGCTTAAAAATGACATGATTTATTGATTATCAAAGTAGTTGCTGATTAATTTTCTGTTGAGTACGATTTTTTTTGTCAGAGAACACAAACCATACAGCATGCATTCTTGTATTCCATGTAAAGTTGCAATGACAGATTATATTTTTATAGAATATTGTTTTTTTTACAATTAGTCGATTAATCCAATAATTATTTTTATCGATTAATCTATAGATTATTTTCTGATAAATTGATTAATCCTTTGGTTAATTTACCAATAAATAATAACCATAACTTCTACCATTAATCATCCAACCTTTTATACAAGTAATATAATATAATATAATATAGTACAAGTAATATAGTACTACAATACAATACTATAATATCATATAATGATATTATCTAACAATAAATATAGAAATCTACAATTTTGGAGAAAATCACAAAATCTGAAGTTGTAAATAATTTCCACTTGAT
Organism: Sebastes fasciatus; assembly: GCF_043250625.1. Classification (NCBI taxonomy): domain Eukaryota; kingdom Metazoa; phylum Chordata; class Actinopteri; order Perciformes; family Sebastidae; genus Sebastes; species Sebastes fasciatus. Next base: position 30,342,629 of record NC_133805.1, on the reverse strand, counting down.
TTTGCCTATAAGATCGGAGCCTGCATGTCCCAGAGGAAGTTGTGTCTATTCAGATGGTAAATGTCTTGATGTAACCGGCATCATGTTCAAATTCTCACGTTTATAACAAACCAAATTTCATGAAAATCGGTTCAGAATTAAACGAGTTAGTCGATTTTGAGTAATCTGCATCTCTTAATACACTGTATTTGGTTACTAGCGGATCTTGACCTCTCTAATATGGCGGACGCACAGACGCACGTCAAATCACAAAGCGGTATTTTTTACAACGACTTGCGTGATGTTAATGTAAATCTACGGCGTCTAGTCGATGCCATCGTCAACATTGATGCGTTGATGCAGCCCTCACAGTTACTGCTTCTGTTCAATGACTTCTGTAATCTATACTTATCCATCCCTCTTATTTTACAGTTCACTCACTGTCTGCCGTGTCTCTCCCTCCCTCTGCTCTGCTCTTGCTGTAGGTACGTACCAGGGCCAGTGGACCGGTGGGATGCGTCATGGCTACGGCGTGCGTCAAAGTGTTCCATACGGAATGGCCTCAGTCATCCGCTCACCTCTACGGACCTCGTTGTCTTCCCTCCGCAGTGAGCAGAGTAACGGTACAGTCCTGCGTGACAGCCTGTCCGACAGCCCCGCCGGCACACGCGGCGGCTTCGTACTCAACTTCCACTCGGACGGAGAAGGTTCAGAGAAGAAGAAGGGTCTTTTTCGCCGCGGCTCCCTCTTTGGGAGTCTTCAGCGACTGCGCAAATCGGACTCGCGCTCGTCGATTTCCAGCAAGCGCAGCTCGGCGCACAGCGACACCAACATGAGCCGCATCAGCTCGAGCGACGCAAACTCCACCATCAGCTTCGGAGACGGAGACCCCGTCGATGACTACCTGCCTCTGGAGGACAACGTGGACGCCACCACCACCGAGTCCTACATGGGCGAGTGGAAGAACGACAAGCGCAGCGGCTTCGGCGTCTCCGAGCGCTCCAACGGCATGAAGTACGAAGGCGAGTGGTTGAACAATAAGCGCCACGGCTACGGCTGCACCATCTTTCCCGACGGAAGGAAGGAAGAAGGGAAGTACAAGAACAACGTGCTGGCCCGCGGCATCAGGAAGCAGCTGATCCCGCTGAAGAACACCAAGACCAAACAGAAGGCGGATCGAGCCATCGAGGGAGCAGTGAGAGCAGCAGCTATCGCCAGAACCAAAGTAGAGATTGCCATCTCCAGGTAAAGATCATCTCAGAAAGCCGTCAACTTTCACCCCCTTCTTTTGGGCCATTATTTGCCTTATCTGCCGAGGCAGCGCTGATCAAATATGAATCAATATTCTGTTACTTGCTTTAGGAGGGGAGAAATAGGCATTACAGTAACAGAATATTGATTCATATTTGATCAGCGCTGTCTAGTTTGACCGTATGGTCGGAGTTCATGAGTGATTGACAGTTGCCTCCGTTGAATGAACAGCCAATAGGAAAGCTCTCTCTCTGAAATGACCTGTGATTGGTCAAAGTCGCCCGTCACGGGCTAAATTTTTTAAAGCCTGAAAACAGAGCCATGATGAAGTGCAGAAGTCTAGTTTTCTCTCAGAACACTTGAATTACAATATGCGGAAAGGTTATTATGGAATTTTTTTTGCCCAAAAACGTTCTGCCTACTGCCGCTTTAATACAACATACGTATTTGCTTCCTAACTTTGGGAGTGGCCATTATTAAGTTGTTGTGTATTATAAGGCACTGGCCTGCACTTTGCTGTCAGTAGGTAGATGTGACAGAGAGTGAGCTCATGCTACTGTAGCAGCTTCAGTAGATAAACACATCTGCATACTGCTCCATGTAGACTCTGAAGACTGCTGATTTAGCTCTCATTATGTTCCTCATAGTTTTGATGGACCACATTAAGGTTCCAGCAGTTGTAGCAGGCCAGAAAAAGTGCTAGTCCCCCCAATACAGTATATCATTGTAAACATAACTATAGAATTTTAAGTAATGTAATAATATGCCTTGAAAGAACTTGCACTAATTATAAATGCAATACAATGCGTTCTTACTAGGGCTGTCAAAGTTAATGCAATAACATGTTTTGTTTTAACGCCACTAATTTCTTTAACACATTAACACAACTTGCGATTTTCATGTTGTAGCGGATCAGCTTTAATGCTAGAGTGAAGATAATGGCATCATATGAAACAAGTAAACCTAATGAATCCATTGGTACCAACTAGGGATGGTTTTTGATTTTTTGAATACCCGTTAAATTATAAACCTTGTGTCTGCGTGCAAGCGGCGCCGCGCCTCACGTAGTTTCAGCAGGTAGATCAGCTGTTCCAGAGGCGGAGCATATCGTCATTCAAACCCGACAGAAACAAAATAAAACTCACCAAAACCGTCTCGGTTTGTCTTTCCACTGGCCTCCTCCACTGTTCAACAATATGGTTGAAAAAAAACGCAGATTATTTGAATAATAATCGACTAATTCCCAGTGATTTTCGAATAGTATTTTTGCTTGGAATGCACATCCCTAGTACCAACCATGTCATAGCTTGTCATGAAGGAGGTTAAATAACGCTCCAAACTTGCGCTAAATTTTGGCGAGGAAAATCTGGCACGGCCATTTTCAAAGGGGTCCCTTGACCTCTGACCTCCAGATATGTGAATGGGTTCTATGGGTACCCACGAGTCTCCCCTTTACAGACATGACAACTTTATGATAATCACATGCAGTTTGGGGCAAGTCATAGTCAAGTCAGCACACTGACACACTGACAGCTGTTGTTGCCTGTTGGGCTGCAGTTTGCCATGTTATGATTTGAGCATATTGTTTTATGATAAATGTAGTACCTGTGAGGGTTTCTGGACAATATATGTCATTGTTTTGTGTTGTTAATTGATTTCCAATAAAACATATACATACATTTGCTTGAAGCAGCATATTTGCCCACTCCCATGTTGATAGGAGTATTAAATACTTGACAAATCTCCGATAAAAGATGAAACAAATGTGATTGATTTGCGATTAATCGCGATTAAATATTTTAATTGATTAACGGCCCCAGTTTTTACTTTTCAAAAGATTGCCCCCCCCCCTGGATACAGACATTTCATACACCAGATGTAATATAATGCGAACCCTGCCGATGCACATTCAACCCACGCTGGACCGGTTCATATGAGTCAGCTGTCACTCTGTTTGTCACTGTTAATAGAGAATCCTACCCCCCCCCCCCTGTCTGTCTGTCTCTCCCTCTCTCTCACATCCTTATATTTCTCACAGTACAGTAGGAAGTGATATTGTGTCTCCACCTCTCTTGTATGACAAAGTGAACACAGCCCGGAGTAGTACAGTAGGTGGTAGTGGGTTTGAGTTTAGTGAATCAGACTTTTTTTATTTTTTGGTAGTTTTACATTGCATTTTACCAGTTGTGTTCGTGCAGGACGCACAAAGTCCAGCCCGTCAGGACAACCCTGTGTCCTACAAAATTACGTTACCAAACAACTATTCTGCGTTCTCAATTATGTCTGGAGGGACGCTTTTCTCGCAGTTTTAAACAGTTTTGAACACGTGGTTAACGTTGTTCATTATAACAAAACAGAACAACGTGGTTAGGTTTAGTAAAAACATGCTATGAACGTAAATTAAAATAATTGAACGCTAACTTTTAGTTACACATGGGACACGAACAGCGGTCTCCTGGATGAAAGTCCTGTGTTTGTTGGAGCCATCCATCCTCTCTGACCTCCTCCATACGCAGACTTCCATTGATTATCATTACAAACGTATTTGTGATACGTCTGAAACAAACGTAATCCGCAAAACAAAATGCGTTTCACTTGAAATGTAATTCATAATGCAGTTTAGTTGTATGGGAACGTGAGTTTTAGTAGACGGGGCTGGTCAGGATGTGGAGTCTGTAGTTTAGAGGAGAAGGAACCAGAGCTGCACTAGTTGAATTGAATTGAGAGAGAGAGAGAGAGAGAGAGAGAGAGAGAGAGAGAGAGAGAGAGAGAGAGAGAGAGGGTGGGAATAAAGAGAGAAAAAAGAGACATAGGGAGGTCAAGAGAGTAGGTGTGTGGGCTGGAGGGAGAGGGAGAGAAGCAAGTAGGCACATTCTTGGCCAGATTGCCAGTTTGTGCACAAGTGCATGTGTTACCTGTGTGTGTGTACGTGTGCGCGTGTGTGCGTCAGAAGTAGTGCTTGTCTAAATAAGGCCAAGGAGGACGACGCTTATCAACAGCTGACAGCACCCCCACCCCCCCACCCCTTCCCCAATCCGTCAGCAGTGTGCTTTATCTGGTATCCTCCGTGGTCAGGTCAAGAACTCTGTTGATGACACGGCTGACCTTTGGACTGGAGCTTCCTGGTTCGGTTTCTGTTGTGGCTCGAGGTTGATTTCTAATTGATTATTATTATTATAATATTGTATAAATAGTACCACGGACAATAATAATAACATAGTACTGAAAGATGAGTTAGTGCATTTCTTTTAGTTTGTTTGTCACTCTTAGAAATAAGGGTTGCAAATGAAGGGCTGAGGTTCAAGGGTTCTTTGTAAGACTAAGGGTTCCACAAAGAACCATTTTCACCCAAAGAACCTTTTTTGGAAGAAACAGTTCAAGGATTGTTGAAAGCATGGGTGTTAAAAGCCCAACCCAGCCCACACCCCCTTCAAAAACTGTGATTGTGAACCATGATCGTCGTGGGTTACGCTGCACCACATCAGCGCCAGCCCTTTAAGCCCCTTCCCCTCTGAAACCCATTATTTCCAATTGGCTTGCGCAATGCCATGAAGGCGTTTTGAGCAAAGCGTGGGCATAGCGCGGCGCTCGCTGAACACTGCCAGCCAGTCACAGTGGTAGTTTTTAGTCATTAAAAAACAACTAGAAACCAAATAAACAATAACATTCAGCTGAAAATAATACAAAATAAGAAAATGATCCACCCTCTGTTTTAATGATGAAGGTTTTACTGTTAATAATAATAATGTTAATAATATTAAATATTACATTATGGTGTTTCTTTTATTGTACAAATTAATTTTAAAGTAAATTATAAAATAAATAAAAATGAAATCTAAAATGACCAGTAGTGTGCAGTAAGTGAACACACATTAGCAGGAGGTTGGTGGAGAGGGCAGCAGTAACAGCTGGTTAGGATTGGATGATACTGGGGCTGTCAATCAATGTCAATCAAATTCAAAATGTACCTTAAAGGGAGATTTGTCAAGTATTTCATACCCCGTATCAACATTAAGCCTGCACGACATGAGGAAAACATCTGCGATGTGTGATAACATTGTTCAATTCCTCGATATGACTTGCAATAAATAAACAAATATTGAAGTGTGCATATTAGCTATACGTATGTCTGCCTGGTTGTCTTTAAATTCAGAACTGGATTAGAATTGAATATTTGAAATTAACCAGGCTAAATGTTGTTTCTAGAGCAGCAACAGTAATGTTTACAACAGCAAAGTCACCATATTAACTCACTAATATCTCACTGGAAACAATCTAACATGTTAATAAAAAGATGATAAAGACTGAAGAACACAGACGTCCTTCTTCCTGTCCTCTGACCTCTTGTCGTCTGTCCTCCTCCCTCTGTCCTTCGTCTCAGCCAGCTGATGAGTTTACCAGTAAGAAACATGACAAACTAACCTAAACAGTTGGACTACATAACCTACTGCAGCTTTTATTTTAGCTTGTGTAGCCGAGGGTTACGTTGCTCCTATACTTTATGAAGATAATAAATTAATAACACGGAGGTCTGCACCCTTATTAATAAGACCGCTTCACCTCTTCCGTTCCTGCCTTCACAATAAACTCAAACACTGAAACACGGCTTACTAGAGGGAAGTAAAGTCATTCAGAACTCAACTAAATAACTCACACGTGTTTACAGTTAGCTGTTAGCCGCCGAGCCAACGCGCTGTGCTTGTGTAAACAGCGGCGGTGGATGACAGACTGCGGACAGAGCAGATTGCTTTCCTACATTGTTTAACAGTTTCATCATGTTTATCCTTGTTGAACAGGTGTAATGATAACGTATCTTGGCTTTACACTTGCAAAGTTTTATTGCACTTACTGACAGTAACGAGCGTAGTCGTCATCAACTCGTCTCCACCGCGGCCTCTCTGATCAGCTGTTCACTGACTTCACTGTGTGTGTGTTTGTGTGTGTGGAGAACTCCAACACAGAGCAGGAAGCGTGATAATAAATACTACAGTCTTTAGCCCCGGAGCCCCTTTACTAACGTTCATATCGTGCTGGCGATGAAAATACAATGTATTGGTCAGCCCTACTGTAAAGGGGAGACTCGTGGGTACCCATAGACCCATTTACATTCACATATCTGGAGGTCAGAGGTCAAGGGTCCCCTTTGAAAATGGTCATGACAGTTTTTCTTCGGCAAAATTTAGTGTACGTTTGGAGCGTTATTCAACCTCCTTCACGACAATCTGATGGTTTCCTTAGGTTTTCTAGTTTCATCGTATGATACCAGTATTTACACAGAATTTCCAGCTTTAAAACTGAGCCCGCTACAACCTAAAAATTGCAAATTGTGTTAATGCGTTAAAGAAATTAGTGGCGTTAAAACTAATTTGCGTTATCACGTTAACTTTGACAGCCCTAGATGGTAATACTAGTCAATCATCTAACACGGGGCTCTAAGTTACTGTACTATACTTCACTCTGGTGAGGTTAATAATCTCATTCAATTTAATAAATCTCTGCTCAGACACTTCCAAATTAACCATACGTAGTAAAATGGGGGCAACTTCGCTGTGTGAGTATGTTAGTTACTTGCTGGATGCTGAATTCACTCTCAGTCTGAGTGTTTGATGTTTGTGTCTTTTTGCAGGACGTCCCATGCGCGGGCTAAAGGAGAGACAGCAGACCAGGCTGCACAGTCAGCCGGTCAGGATTCTGATATCGCCAGAGCCGTGGCCAGAGAGCTGTCCCCGAACTTCCATCAGCCAGGTACAGTAACAGCAACACACAGCACAGTAGAAAAGCATAAAGTGAATTAAACGCTAAAGAAACTAAACAATCTTTTATTTTGTCCTTTGACATGACAGAAAGCATGGTGTGTACAGGTTTTGTTTCTGCAGATTACAGCCATGTATAGCCTATAGCGCCAACTTCTGACCAAACTACGCTGTAGCCGAGTTTATTCGCTCACAAACAAGTTAATGGAAATGTGGCTAATTCACTTTCAAAAGTTCGCTTCAGATTCGCTTGACAATTGAATGGAAACACAGCTAATGTTGCCTTGCTCCCGGATCTCAGCTATTACTTTGATGAGTACAATGGTATCATAAGTGATAGACTACAGAAATAACACCCAAGTTGTAACAAACCAGATTTATCCTTTGATGCTGGGATATTTCCCTGATAAATATCATTTTCTTTTAACTTTTGTTATTTCAGGCCCTGACTACGTACGGCAGAAGTACAACGAGCCAGTGGAAGTGAAGGAGGTTGTGGAGGAGAAAAAGGAGAAATCTCCATCAGGGAGCCCTCATTTCTACCGGAAAGGCACAACGCCCGACCCGTCTCCGTCTCCGAGCCCAGTTCCCAGCCCCACTCCTTCACCCGTTGCTGCTGTTAAAAAGAGCTTTTTTAGCAGTAAAACTCCCGCCGCTATTGCTCCAGCAAAGCCTGCTGGGAAAGAGAACACAACCCCAACAGCTGAGTCTTTGACAGCAGGTAAACCCCTTTTTAAACTGACAACCATGTCTTCCTCATGAAACACCCTTCATCAGCAATTAACAGTCATCAAGGTTACAAGGTTCATTTGTTTTGTCATTTTACAACTCAGGGTTGCTCAGTGAAATGTAAGGTGTAGCCTCTTCACACTACACACACATAGAACATATATTTAAATTAGAATACAATACAATATTTGTATGTACATTCAGCTATATGAAGCAGCAGCAATGATTTTAGTTTAACTTTGCTCACTGTCACTCTGTTAGTGTGGATATTATGAAGTGAATGGTTGCTCTGGTTTGCATTCTACAATGAAACATAGAAAGTGTTCAAATGGAGCACAGTGGGATATGATTAATAGCTGGTGTTCCTTGGTTGCAATTAGGGGTGCATCTACTACATCAATGTATTGATTTATTTTCTTACGATCCAACTACATCGATAGGTGCTCGGCAAGTTGTCCTTCACAGGGACGTATATCGATCTAAAATCGATTTACAAGGTCAATAATCGATTGGAACGATACTAAGAATTTGTATTTAGACACCACAAACGTTACATGGATGTATTTTTTATTTATTTTTTTAGCACTTTTATTCGTAAAAAAATTTAAAACGTTACTCCGGTTCACTCTCCCTGTGTATGACGTCATCGACATGCGGCAGCTTGCAGCGCAAGTGTGCATGCAGACGAACGGCGCCCCTTTGCCGGAACTCCTCGCTCTCTCTCACCCGGTAGCGGCGTGGAGGGAGACCGGCGCCAGTCTGCATGAGGTGCCGGCGCTGCGATGCAGAGGAGCCGGTCGGCAGAATTTCACTTTGGGAGTGTTACGTGACGAGGTGGTGTTCATCAATCCACCTGACTAGAGACGTCACGAGAACCAATACTTCGGTACCAACTCGGTACCAAAATTCGAAAAATGTGACGGTACACGTTTTCTTCGGTACCAAAGGTACCGAACGATGCCTGTAATGGTCATTTGGTACCGGAGCGGAGGTACTGGAGATACGATTCTTCCGGATCTAATGGGGGCAGTATACGTTTACAAGTGTTCTCATCTGCTGTGAAATGAAGGAAGAAGAAGAACGCCGTAACAGCACGGAAAACAACATCAACACGGAGACGTGAAAGAAGCCAGCTGGCTAGTTAGCCAAGCTACGTGCAATGAACGAGAGCGAAAACGCTAAGCAACCGACCGGCCAGTTGTAATTATTTTCCAATACACCTCCAACTCCGGGTAGTTTGTGAGCTGCGGCAGGGAATAAATACGGCTCTGTTGAGCGCAAAAGAGGAATCGTTTCCAGTCTCCCTTCTTCTACAAGTTAGCCACACGCAACGTTACAATGGATTCGCAAAAACCAGTATGCAGTGCAGTAACGGTGCCGTTTACTTTTCTTTCCAAAGGAGGAAATTCTTCCAATTTAGCAAAGCACCTGAAAGACAGACATCCAGACAATATTGTTTATTTTAAATACTTGAAGGCTACATGCCTCTGTTCTGTTTTGCAATGTTAATAGACGTTTCTTTTTATTTATTACTTAAAGGCTACATGACTCTGTTGTTTGTAATGTTCAAATGTTTTAATAAAGGAGTGCGTGTTTAATTAAATGGGATTCATTGTTTTTTTTTGTTTTTTTTACCGTGGTACCGAATTGGTATCGAGAATCGTGTAAATTCACTGGTATTGGTATCGACTACTAGATTTCTGGTACCGTGACATCCTTAAACCTGACGAGGCTTCACCCGCAGGCGCTTTCCTCATACACATTAGTTTTCATTCAGAGAAAATTACTTTCTTTTCCCGTTATGATATCAGTGTGCACGCAGCATCGGCCTCACGTAGCCAGCCGGAAAGCAGACGGGTCCGCGGGGCAAAGTATCACGGGAGTTAAGTAAAAAACACAACAGAAACTGTTGTAAAAACGTATCGTTACTACTCTAGTTGAGATGGGTCCCAATTAATTAAAGTGGATTACCATGCAACGTGCTGGCCTGACCATCAGGAGCAAGTTGGGGTTCAGTGTCACTCAGTGTTACTCAAGGACACTTTGTCATGCGGACCAGATGAGGATGATCGAACAGCCAACCCTGTGATTAGTGGATAACTCGCTCTACATCCTGAGCCACAGCCGCCCCCCCAATCAATATATGTGTCGGTTCTTTGGCTTAACTATCTCTCTTCTCTTTTCCTTTCTTCTACTCATCAGGCATAACAAAGGCAGCATCAAATGTTTCTCTCAGACAGGAAGTGAGGCAACAGGAGGCTCCTCCAGCCACGACAGCCAGCAGTTACCCCAGCAACGGGCAGATTCACTCCCAGTACCACGGTTACTATGTCAAGGCGGATGTCAAGAGTCCGCCACCCGAGGAACCAATCGGCGTGGAGGACGAACTTCATCCGTCGAGCTATGCGTCCTTACCCCCACCTGCCAAAAAGATGTGGGCGCCAGCGCCAAAATCCCTGCCGGCCCCGAGCCCTTCACCAGAGAGCACCAAAGCACCGGAGCCTCCCAAGCCAAAAAGAGTGGAATCAACGAGACCAAAGAGCCTCGCAGAAACCAAGAAAGCTAGTATGGAAATAGCTCCTGCAATTGTAGAGGAGGAGTCGGTGAGTTGGATCAAGTTACCTTACATGTTTGATTTAGATTCTAACTTGCAGTTTTGAGTGCATTGATGTGTAATTTGCTGAGCCCCAGTGGCTATGAAACAATCCTGCAACCCTGGTAATGTTAATGGTTAATGCCACCATTTCCGATTAGCATTAGAACGTCCGTACTCTGGGCTCCCAATGGCACGTGATTGCCAAGCTGTACCAGTTGAGCCACACAGGAAGTAGACTGCCTATCGTTGGTGGTTGGTACCTTGTTGTACAAGTATAACTGTATATGGATCAGAAAGCCAGAGGTTGGCAGTACACTCATGGTTTGGGCGGATTTGTTTGTGGTACAAATAAGAGAGCTCTCTTATATCGTTGTAAGTAGGGCTGAAAGATTTGAGAAAAATATTTTGATTTAAATCATTTTCTATAAATTAAATTGCAGGCCTCTATTGGTGATCTACAAAGTATTAAAGTGGCAATCGTTAAAGGTCTAATTGATAACAATAAAAAGGTGCCAAATATAAGTGTCGCGTTTCCTAAAAAAAATTATGATGATTGTGAATTAATCATTTAAAACATTTTGACGGGTCCAAAATGAATGTTTTGTTTCTTTGTGGAAGATATCTGACGTTCCGGTTCCCACCTCCAACAAGGCTTGTGAGCCAACAGTATAACGACGTTGGTATCACGTGGTATCTCTGCGTCGTCAGCGGTCATGTTGCCAGTTAGTGTGTAAAAAAACTGATCAATAGTTTGACAGTTAGCGCCCGGTACACTCCGGTACTAATCCCAAGTGCTCAAAAGGAGGCTGCCTCTGCCGTGCCTGGACCCACTGACACTGGTGTCTCCATCAGGCTGCAGAATAAGTGAATATTAACCGTTGCGACAAGGGACAACTGACATGAGCACATATTAGCTGTTTTAGCTTAATCGTCCGAACAACAATGACCCATAAAATTACAATTCGGCATATTTAAACAAAACCAACAACAACTACCAACAGCCATAGTTCTTACAGCCTTATTAACTAAATGTGTTGTCACTGGTTAGATTGTCAAAATGAGAAAAATAACAGCTTTAATCTCTGAGGAGCTACGTTAGCATATTAGCATTAGCAACGGTTGCGCCCAGTTACCTAACGTCATTGTTCCCTCAAACAATGTATAATGAAGGTGCGCATCAGAGGGTATTTATAAGTGGATGGCCGACTGAAAAATAAGTAAGTCCACGCCGTAGACCTGCGTACTTCCTACACTACACCACTGCTTAGACGACAAGCTAAACATTACCTAAAACTAGCCATATCCTCAGACTACCATAGATTGCGTTACATGAATCTTTAAAACACCACGGCACATTGCAGATTACCACTTTAAACAAGATATATATATATACAGTATATACTGTATTTTTCTACAGAAACTTTTCTTGTGTTTTCACAGGGCCCGAACTCTGTCTTGGTGGCTCTAGTGATGCTGCTGAACGTAGGTCTAGCAATCATTTTTGTCCATTTCCTCACCTGACCAAATCTGAACTCAGGTAAGACTTTCTATGAACTATCTAGTTCTGAGAAGTATGTGTTCGTCATAACCGAAACTGTGTTGGTGTCGTTAGTTTATAAATGACACAGGGTTATGTGGAAAATTTAAAACGCGTCAAAATCAAGTGCACGTTTGAAACGTTTTAGCTATATTCTTTTTTTCTAATGTATTTATGTACAGTATGTATTCGTTTGGTCAGAGCGAAGACCATCCGACTCCTCTGAGACACATAACAGCCGCCGTCATGTAATTTTCTTCATATTAGCAAAAAGAAGAGTATTAATCTTAATGCAGTGCATGATGGGAAGTATATGCAAATTAGGGTTTTTACAGTCCATTTTTCAATGTGAGAAATCTGTACAAGTGTTGAGTTTCATTGACACCAATAAAAAGTAAATTTTATTTATATAGAGCTAATTCAAAACAGAAGTTACCTCATGACTCTTTTCATATAGAGCAGGTCTAGATCGTACTCTTTAATTGTGTCAGCTTCTCAATAAAATTTGATGAAATATGCTTATAATGTAGAAGCTTGGCTTGTTGTATAAAACACGAGCTGTAGAAAGTATGGATGAACCGATCCAATTTTTTCAGTCCCGATACAGATACCGATACCTGGGCTTTGGGTATCGGCCGATACCGAGTACCGATCCGATACCAGTGTTGAATTAATAAGCTGTATGCCTCACTGTGTGGAAGTGACTGGGATCTGAAGCTTATGTCAGGTCACGTGGGAAAAAGGTTTTAGAACGGCTCGGGAACATAACCTTTTGAATGTTTGGATTTGAATATGTACGGAGCACCACTGGGAACTCCAAAATAATGGACCCGCCCTTTAATATATGTGCATAGTTGCAATATGTCATTCACCATCTAACCCTAATCCCCAACTCTTCTGACCCTGCAGTGGACTCGTCCAAACTAGTCGCCCAAGTCGCTAACTCTCCATCAGCCAAAGGGGCCTTTTAAAAAAAAAAAAAAAGGCGCCCCTCAGAACGGCAGACACGGGCAAAACAGAGGACTGAAAATAGACGAGTGAAGGTGGAGAAGAAGTGGGGGGGTGTGGGGGACGACACATGGAGGAGAGAGAGAGAGGGGAAAAAGCAGAGAGAGAGAAAGATGAAACCTCCACCACCTCCACCCCCCGCACCCCCTCTCCTCTCTCTCTCTCTCTGGATGGACTGAATGACTGTCTTTGGTGCCCGAGTCCAACTTGATTGGACTGGCGATGATTTGTGACTCCACTTAGAGTGCAGTGAAAGCTGAAGCAAGCGGTCGCTGGCTGGAAATGGGCCCCTGAGCCCCAACTATGGATTCTCTATCAGGCTTAGAAATAACAGGAGGCCTGGAGAGTGGAGTGAATGTGAGTGAGTGTGAGGCCTGGCATCTCTGCTGCCTATAAATGCTGCGATGTGTGTGTGTGTGTGTGTGTGTGTGTGTGTGCTTGTCTGTCTGGAGCTCCATTTCCATCCAACTGTTCAGCAAATTTGGAAGTTTTTTGAAATGCTGCAATAAAAAGTTTGGGAAGAGAATTTGTTTCCTAAATGATCCGCCAGAAGAACGTTATTGAAAAGTAATTATCGCCAATCTCGGTCGCATGCCGTGCTTTCGTACAATTGACCTACCATCAGATAGGCTACTTCTACCGTGGATGGACAACATTTAGAACACATTTGCAGGTTGTGGCAAATCAGAAAGCTCATTTTGAACCGTGCACTTTAACTGAACTGCTCACGAGGGCCTTTATTATTTAGTCAATCCTATCTGCCGCATCATGTGTTGATTAAGAAACTATGTTCTGCTTCAAGTGAGCATGAAGAAGTTTTTGCAACGGCGAGCGACCTTTTGTTGAATTTGGCTGCTTGTCTCTTACGTAAAAAAAATCCACACAAAACTATTTGGATGGAAACCAAGCTTGTGCATATCTCAGTGTATTCACACGTGTCTGCTTCTGCTGCGTGTGTGTGCATCCGTGCGTGCGTGCGTGCGTGCGTGCGTGCGTGCGTGCGTGCGTGCGTCCGTGCGTCCGTGCGTGTGTGTGAGTGGGTGGGCGGGTGGTGCACTGGATATGTTCAGAGATGCACTTTGAGCTGATGGAAGCCAACAGCTGCCTTACTATTTTACAGGGTGACGTGGTGGTGGGTGAGAAGGGCCCAGGCAGGAATGTGAAGCGCTCGGCTGATTCTCCCTCTGCCATGTCCTGGGAGAGTGGCTCTATTTCTATCGGTCTGTCTATCGATCTGTTCATATCTGTTTTTATCTGTTTCCGTGGGTCTCAGTGCCTGCCGTTTTATATACCACATCAGGTGCACATTTGACAATCAGAAGGGGTTTATAACATTTGTAAAAAGCAAACCTCACGGTTTTTAAAAGGTTCAAGTTGCAATTTTACAAACAGTATTATTCCATAGTGCATGTCCTACTTAAAATCTGGAGTCTTTTAATGAACTTATTACTCAAATTCAGAGTGATAATTTCAGCTAGGTGGCAAAACATCAGCAGTGAGCTGGGAGGAAATCAACCAGGATCTGAATTGTTAGTAGGAATAGGAAAACTAAAATTATGAATGTCACAATTGAATGTTACAAAATGATTGTTATTAAATGCCTGGATTGGATTGGAAGCTACCAGGCCTGACCTGGTTCACCTGGCTGTGCGTATCTGCGCCACCGAAACGCCAAAATGTCATTTTGAAATGTGTAGTCTGCTCTGGTCTGAATCAGGACAAGTTGATACTTGGTACAGGACGCTCCCCCTATCCAGATACATAAAAACAGCAGTGTGAGGGGTGTCATCCAGAATTCATAGAACCATAAGTTGTTTGGAGTTGTAATATGAAGAGAGATGAAGAGTGTGCGACCGTCAGAAGGTTTGCAGTTATGCGTGAGCAAAGCACAGGGCGTTATGCCCTGGTCATAGACAGCTGTACTGTACAGCTGAGAACAGGGCTGAAACACGGCGTGTTCAAGCTAAAACATGGTGTGAAATTGCTCTTTTAAACTCGACGATAAGGTCTCAATCTCCCAATAGCGTCCCGCTGCAGAGCTCCGGGCTCGGGCCCCTTTGGTGCTGAGACTCATCTCTATCACAAGGACCCTTGGTGGAAAATCACGTTTATCGCACTTCCTTATCAATAAATAACATTTACATGCCACTGTATTGTATTGTTTTATCATGCTTATCGTTAATAAATAAAGTAGCCTACTGAGCGTATATTTAATACAAACTTAATATTTAGATATAACTGTAACTTAAAAAGTTAGATAATGTAAAGTTAATCAGCAAATAACTTGTACTAATCTTATGAGTTTGCTAATATTAGCTAGCTACGCTAATGTCGTTAGTAAACTAACGTCAATGTTAGCTGAAATGATGACACGGGAAAAACAAGCAAAAAGCTTAATGTAACGACATTAGCATAGCGAGCTAATGTTAGCTAACGTTAAAAAACTCATCAGGTTAGTACAAGTTAGTTGCTACTTAATGTAAAGTTACTTAACTATGAGTTACAGTTATATCTAAATATTAAGGTTGTATTGTTTACCCTTA
This sequence comes from Sebastes fasciatus, assembly GCF_043250625.1. Taxonomy (NCBI): domain Eukaryota; kingdom Metazoa; phylum Chordata; class Actinopteri; order Perciformes; family Sebastidae; genus Sebastes; species Sebastes fasciatus. The sequence goes on along the minus strand of NC_133805.1, from coordinate 30,327,233 downwards.
TTGGTGGAGGTTTTGTGGCTTATAGCAAACTAACAGCGTTAAAACAGGGAAAAATACAAAAAGCTTCATGCAATAATTTGAGCTAACGTTAACGTTAGTTTGCTTCATTAGCATAGCTAGCTAATGTTAGCTAATGTTAACAAACTCATCAGGTTATTGGTGGAGGTCGTGTAGTTAATTCAAAGTAATGAACGTAATGTAAGCTAGCTATGCTAATGTCGCTAGCGAACTAATGTTAGCACAACAACCGAGAAAAATAAATACAAAAAGCTTAACGTGATAATTTCAGCTAACGTTAATGTTAGTTTGTTCGTTAGCATAGCTAGCTAAAGTTAGCTAACGTTAGCAAACTCATAAGGTTAGTACAAGCTATTTGCTGTTTAATGTTACCTAACTTAATAAGTTACAGTTATATTGGAAGTATTAAGGTTGTATTTATTGGTGTTGGTGGCTTATTCAAACTAATGAACACATGCCTTTGTGTCCTGATGATCGTCTCTGGCATACACTATTATTTCAGACGTCACTTCCATCTCCGAGCTCGGGATCGGAAAGGGTCTGACGGAGGAGGTGGGCCTGAGCCTGGAGCTCTGCAGCTAGACCCTTCTCTTTAATCTCCTTTTTTCACAACATTACCTTAAATACCATGATGACCATGCTGTGCACTAGTGAAATGAATCTACAAAGATACTGACTTAAAGAGGAACGCTGAATGTGTCCTACACTGTCCGCTGACAGTGACACACTTCCACTGGTGTCGGTGTACCAGTATACAAAAACATGGGATCCATGTATAACACAGTACTTGCTGATATTCTTCTTTTGTTTAAACTATATTTTACTTTATATTGGAATAAGCAACACACTGAGGTACAGCTGTGTTGCTGTCTCTCTCTTCTCTGCTCAGAGCCACAAGGCCACGGTTCACTGCAGGCCGACTACGGTTTCAGGCAGAGCTGTTAGTAATGTACGTTTTGTTGTACCATTTTAGTCCGCATATTTTTGTATTGTTCTGTTAATTGCTAAACTAGCAGTAAATTACTCTGTTAAGGAAATACTATTTATTGATGTTGAGTTGATAACGATTTCTCTTATGTTGTCACTCCTCATACAGTTTCAACAGAATTTATATTCAAGCCTTTGTCACACACAGTGGTTATCATGCAGTATTTGAACTACTCCATAATAACAATATTAAAGTGACAATCAGTCCTTGGAAGAATGAACTTAAAGTGCGCTAAAGTGTCTTTATAGCATATATGCCACAAAACACAGAGCTGTGATGCTGGAAATATATTATTTATTTATTCATATTTTGATGTGAAAATATGCATTTTGCAGCGTTAACCAATACAATTATTTGTTTTCTGATTAAGCATAATATGATTGGCATTAACTGCCGGCGACTAACAGTCTGTGTCTGCAATTTGATGTATTATTATCAATGGATTTAGTCATGATACCTGTTCTGTGTAACAATGGCCTCATGATTCATTTTCAGTAATTGTTCAATATTCTGTATGTTACAACAACAACAAGCCAAAATGTCTACATGTTTTTTATTAATTTTATGGGTTGGTAATTTACAAATAATTTCCATTAAGTTATAATTCTTTCCAGGAAACTTTTCGGAAAATAATTCAGAAATTACGAACTTGAAAAATAAATGATGGGATGTGTATTAATACATACAGTGTACAGTCAGGTTTACCTTCAACAGGATTTATTATTGGGTTATGTTATGTTATGCGATTGTAGATCAATTTCTTAGTTTACTTTCTGCAGATTATTTCTGCAGGTTAATTAGGTGGTTTGTCGCTCACATTTAGATCTAGATCAAATGTGTGCATGGGTTGGATGATGTTGATCACTTGCATTATTTTCTGATAACTGCACAGCTGTGATGTTGTCTTATCATCAGCATTTTAAATTCACAACTGGAACACTACTCCCTTTTGAAATAGTGCAGTGACCGTTTGTTTCAGACCAAGAAAGGTTCCATTTATATGTTGTATGCCCTAAAATATGATAAACTGATTGTTTCATTTTGATCTCTGACAAGTGGCCGTGGTGTAATCTGAGTAATGCACTCAGACCTGTAGGTTTACGAAAAAATAACAGCGCCTATAGAAGCCGAGAGCAAGATCAGCTTTTCAACAGTAGGGGATTTGAGATAATTACGTTCTGAGTTCTATGTTGTGTTTTTCAGATGTTTTTAATTTATTTAAAGCTGCTGGTGTGTGAATGGTGGTTTCAAAATAAAAGTTTCGCCCCTCAAAAATCAGCCACTACTAACACTTATGATGGCGTGTCGAACATATTTATGTATTTGGATGAAAGGTTTAGATAGCATATTTGAACTCTTAATTAAGTTTACGTTAGGAGAAGAAAAAAACGTCTTAAATCTGTTTCCACCCAGATTACTGGATTTAGCGTCACTTATTTTTGTTATTATATGATTGTGGTGCCTAGTTTAGCATGCAGATATTGGCTGGTTGTGTTTCGTTAGTTTGGATGTCAGAGTTAAAATACTGTATAAAGTGTGCGTATTCAGTCAGACAGAATTTAATTTGGAATGGATTGCAGAAGTTAAAGTCAGTGTGTGAAACTTGTTTGCAAACTCAGTCCCAACAAGGCTGCACGGTGCATTTTTAAAGTGATAACTTGATAAAAAAGCTCCATTCCCATTTGTTTATAGGATCCCAATGAAACAATAAAGAACAATTCTTTCAACAACACATTCTCATTCACAACTTTTCAAATACCGACGCTTGGTTATTTCAAAGATGCAAAATTAACGAATTTAGAAAGATTATCCTATCGTTTCATGCGTAGCATCCTTTCAAAATAAATGTCCAACGTAAGCTTACTTCGTTTATTTACGCAACAAAACTACTAAGTAAGGCTTAGGCAACAAAAGCACTTGGTTAGGTTTAGGAAAAGACAGCGATTTGGGTTAAAATAAGTACGTTTGTTATGTAAAATAAGTATGTTTGTTACAGAACTGGCATTAGTAAAGTACAGAAGTTACGTATCAAAACTATGGTTAAATAAGTCAACATTTACTTTTGGTTTCACGCGGGACATGAACAACTGGTTGAAAGTCCTGTGTTTGTTTGACCCATCCAACCTCCAATCCCACCCGCCCTACGAAGACATTTACATTGGAGTTAGTTGAAAGCCCAGTGCGTGTCATACTGACACTAAAGGGCGCCGAGGGCCACTGACCAAGCGCCGGTATTTGACAATGCTGGGAGTGAGTACGGGTTGATCAGAAACACCACTGACATGCGTCTTCTTAATTCCGTCACTGGGAATATAGCGCTGTCCACTATCTGCAGGAAAAATAGCTTCATTTTGTTTCGTTGATAATAACACAGTTGACTGATACATGGCGTATGATCAGCGTGCTCATCCAGGCTTGTTATAATAGTGGAAATAGTTCAGAGTATATAACATAACTGAAAATATCATCTTCATACACTTCAGCCATATCACCAAAGATTAGCCAGAGATATCGGTTAGAACAAATATTAATATATTCAACGTATTGTACCAGTAGTAGATATCCAGTGTCCCATCCTAATGAGAGTAAGAGTAACTTAAAGGCCCAGACCCACCAACCCGACATCAAAGAACTAGCGGCTACGAAGGCGGAACTCTGAGTCGTCTCACGTCGCCTTGGTCTTGGTCAAAAAGTTGCATTCGAACACACCGCAAAGACTACACCACGTACATTCTGCGCCTTCGTGAGAGGAAATAACTCTCCACACCAGCAGGTGGCGGTAGTCTGTTTATCATTCAAAAAGGGAAACAGGAAGACCGAGGACGGCGAATATAAAAAAACGTTGTTATGATACGTACAACAAAGCGGCGTCTGCCGTCTTAAGGCAGGGTGGACCCTCTAGCTATACAATGATGAGGTCTTAAATATCATGTGACACAAAAACACATCCTACATAGATAACTTTCACTGAATAAGTGGTGTATTGGAGCTTTTTGCAAATCTTGATTTTCCTCAATATAAGTTTGGTAAACATTTAAGAGATTTTCTTTTCCCCAGTTTGAGGGTCTGGGACTGAGAATTCCCAGTTGAGAGCTTTTCATCAAAGCTGGTTTCCACTTTGCAGTGACTTATCACCAGGAAGAGACCTTTCAGTGAATGAATGAAAAGCCATTCATTGGGAAATGGTCTATAAATATAGATATTTATATCACACGTGTATTTAAGAAAATGGATCATAAAGGAGGAAGTGTTTTGTCTTGTTTTACTTTGAAAGGGATTACAGTAAATGGAAGCAACAGAGGTGTCAGATAAGGTGCAGACTTTATGGCAAAGACTGTAGTGGAAGACCGTGTAGTGCTTCAGTGTCTGAAGTTGTGTGGCTCTTGTGAATGGTGCTGTGCTATTGTTAATAACTGGAACAAGATCTCTTGGGCTTACAGGTATGAAGTAGGTGAAATGAGTCAGCATCATTAAGCAGCACGTAGTTCACATGCAAGAGGTATGAAAGTCCAACATCTCCTCACTCCCAACTCGTCAAATCTGGCAGCTTAGTCAGTGGCCCCTACGCGTCAAACTATGACGAACTCGGTACCCCAGTTTAGCATATGTCAATTTCTGCTTGTTACATGAATAAATTGTCTTTTCAAAATAAACTTTCATGTTCACAGGAAACAACCTGGTTAGGTTTAGGCAACAAAAATACTGGGTTAAGTTTAGGAAAAGGATAAGTATCTTTGTTAAGTAATTAAGTAGACTATGTTACATAAGCGACGCAATAGAGCATCATAGTTTGACGCGTAGGGCCACTGACCAAGCTGCCGTATTTGACAAGTTGGAAGTGAGAACGGGCTGGAAACTCTGATCTCAAAACTGTATCAGACCCACTCTCCAGCAAATGCATTTATATGTATGACACTATCCGCGGCCCCGTCTCCTAAATATTATGTTCCCATATAACAAAACTGCATTGTGAATTACATTTTGTCGCAGATTGTTTTTGACAGATCACAAATACGTTTGTAATGCTAGTCCGCGGAAGTCTGCGTAAAACAAACACAGGACTTTCATTCCGTGTGAAGCTAAAAGTCAGCGTTGACTTATTTTGATTTAGGTGCGTATCTTAGTAACTAGGGCTGTCAAAGTTAATGCGATAATAACGCGTTAACGCAAATTCATTTTAACGCCACTAATTTTGTTAATGCATTAACGCAACTTGTGATTTTTAGGTTGTAGCGGGCTCAGTTTTAAAGCTAGAGTGAAGATACTGGTATCATATGAAACTAGAAAACCTAGTTAGTCCATTGGTACCAACCATGTCATGATATACTGTATATATACATTTGCATAAAGAAAACATATTTGTCCACTCCCATGTTGATAAGAGTATTAAATACTTGAAAATTCTCCCTTAAAGGTACATTTTGAACAAATGTGATTCATTTGTGATTTATCGCGATTAGCTATACACGATCATGCGATTAATTGTGATTAAATATTTCAATTGATTGACATTTTATTAATAACATAACAAACATGATGTTTTTTTTTACTGAACCTAAGTTTTGTTCCCTTTTTTTGTTTTGTTTTGTTTCAATTTACTACATTAACCACGTGTTTATTTTTGTAGGAGACAGGGTTGCCATCCAACAACGTGTTTAGCTCCATGTTTAACTCACGGTTATCGCTACAGATAATAAAATTATTATTGTCCCAATAACTGTCCGTAGATGTTAAAATCCTGCCTCATAGTTTTAACTGATATGCAGTGTAACGGCCTTCAAATGACCATACAGTATATCATCTTGTCATTCTCGCAACAGGCACACATCAAACAGCCCTTGTGCTTTTTTTAATCCAGTGCTATTATCAGCCTGAACGCCCGCTCATGTTTGGGCCTCCCCTCGGCCTTCATCGGTGTAGACGATCATAAGCTAATCCCCCAAGGAAGGCCTGTGGTGGGCGCAAACACGTGTACCTCATAAATAAGACGTAGGTGATTTTGTTATGAACTTTCCATTCCTCTGCTGGAGTGTGGGTGTTGTTCAGTTTTAAGCAGAGAAAATACTAACAACATGCTTTACTCAGTCAGGTCTGATGTTAGAGAGGAAACAAGGTTGTTGTTAGAGAAAGAAAGAGAGGATTGGTAACAGCGCTGGTCTGATAAAAGGCTGTTTCTGAGGAGAACGGGAAAGAAGGTGGGAGTCTCGGATGTATCAGGAAGGTTTTTTTGTGGGCTAAAAATAATAATTGGCAGCAAATTTGAAATTGAACCTGGGTCATTAATTTCATCAGAGCAGTTTGTCTGGAGCTGGGTTTAGGCTGAAATAGGTGCCTACAAATCAAGGAGGAGCCTTTAATGTCAACACAGTCTCACGGCAGTTTGTCAAATAGTCACGACATTTAATCTATTTGATTTGTGTACATCGACACCAATTTCCCTTTTTTTCGTGACGCTCATCACGACTTTCAACAACGTTTTTTTGTGTCTTTTCCAGCAAATTTCCAGCAACACGTGACACACGTGTCTATTTCCGCTCCAGTCTTTTCAAAATAAAACTACTTAGTTAGGTTTAGGAATAGATAGACTTGGTTAGGCTTAGGCAACAAAACTGCTTAGTTAGGTTTATGAAAAGATTGACATGGTTAGGCTTAGACAACAAAACTACTTAGTTAGGTTTAGGAAAAGATCGACTTGGTTAGGCTTAGGCAACAAAACTACTTAGTTAGTTGCTGCAGCGGCCTGGGGTTCGAATCCGACCCTCGGCCCTTTGCTGCATGTCACGCCCTTTCTCTCCCACTTTCATGACTATCACTGTCTTGATCAAATAAAGGCAAAAGCCCCAAAAAAAAAAAATTTTTAAAAAAAGGAAAAGATCGCGGTTCAGGTTTAAATAACACCGGATGTGCCATAACGTGACAAATAAATCAACTTTGACTTCTGGTTTCACACAGGAAACGAACCCCGTTTTTTTGACCCACCCGTCTGACCCAACCTCCTCCCTATGTGGCGTTCGCTGCTCTCTCCCGGTTCACGATTACGTCGATTACATAGAAATTGATTTTGTGCTGACTGTCGCGAGTGAAATTTGTTTCTATGTACACGAATCAATACATTAAATTTCGTGACTATTTCACAAACTGCTGTGCGACTGGGCTGTTAATGTACATACGTATGTGTATGAAATGAGCTCCAACACCTATCTGTACAGTATAGTTTCTACTGCCCCAACAGGACAATCTCTTACGACTGAGATCTGAAATAAAAAATGACAACCTTTTATTTTTGTCTCTGTATAGAATTTCTACATCGCTGTATATTGTGTTTGGTTTTTAAGGCATTTTGAGAGCCTTTTTTCTAAAACTGTTCATGACTGTATTTTGAATATTTGGCTCGATTGCTGAATGCAACTTTCATCTTGGCTGTTGCTGGTGATACAGTGCACATATTGTTATCATGACAACATTTTTGTTTTTTTTGTTTTTTTTGGCAGTTGTTTCTATGGAGATATATTAAAAAGCGGGTTTACATTTTACATCATGTGTTGTGTATTCTTTTTCGAGACTCACTTCACGAGCGACGATGAATTCATTATCACTATCACGTTCTAATCACTGCAGTAAAATGTAATGAATCTATGTAATCCTTATGATCACAGCATGACGGTCTTACCCAGTGTAGTCGGACAATGAGGGGCATTCCCTGTTGCTTAAGTTGATCTGGCCCCCCAGCATGCAGCGTTCTGTTCCATTAGAGATGCTCTAACTAAAAAAGTAACTAAAGTGTGAAAGTTGGCTCGGCTCCGCTATGACCAAAATAGTTCAGATGTCTGACAGCTGCTGGCCTGCCCAGAGACTACAGCACACTTTTGAAGGTTTTAGATGGGGGGGGGGGGCTTCGACACAGAAAGTTAATATGACTTCTGATGGTGGTGCTGGGACAACTATGCACAGTCTGTCCAATTAGGGTTTGTTTTTTTCACAGAAAATATAAATTTAGAGGTTTGAGATGAATTGTAGAAATACAAATTAGGCATGTGTAAGACACTTCTATGTAATTTAAGCATCATCATTTTGAATTCATGTATAGTTCCTCATAAAAACAAAGCCTGTCCATTTTATCCATTTTCTTTAGTTCTTTCAAGTGCGTTGTTTTTAAGCCATGGTAGCTGATGTGTTCAGGTCCTCTGACATCTTTCTGGCTGATTGTGATTTGTACTTGATTGTTCCAATTTATTAGCGTCCCGCTCCAGGCTCGGGCACCTCCGGCACAGGGACCCATCTCCATCGACAGGACCCATAGTGGAAAATCATGTGTGTTTATTGCACTTCTTTATCAATAAATAGCGTTTACATACCACTGTTCTTTTACACAGTGTATTGTTTTATTGCGCTTATCGTTAATAAATAAAGTAGCCTACTGAGCGTATATTTAATACGTTGTATCACGTCCATCCCACACGACCTCCACCAATAACACCAAGGTAAACATTCATTCATTCATTATCTGAAACCACTTATCCTATTCAGGGTCCTGTGGGGGGCGGGGTGGCGGGGGGCTGGAGCCGATCCCAGCTGACATTGGGTGAAGGCGGGGTACACCCTTGACAGGTCTCCAGACTATCACAGGGCTGACACATAGAGACAGACAACCATTCATACTCACATTCACATCTCCGGGACATTTAGAGTCAACAATCAACCTAACCTGTATGTCTTTGGACTGTGGGAGGAAACCGTAGAACCCGGAGAACACCCACGCTAACTTGGGGAGAACATGCAAACTCCACACAGAAGAGCCCCAAGCCCTTTATAAGTTACAGTTATATCTAAATATCCAAGCTGGATTCGAATCAGCGGCCCTCTAGCTGTGAGGCGACCACTGCACCACCGTGCCGCCCTTCCAATGTTAACAATTCAACCCTAATATTTAGATATAACTGTAACTTATAAAGATAAACATTAGCTGAAATGATGACAGGAAGAAAATGTAAAAAGCTTAATGTAATAATTTTAGCTAACGTTAACGTTAGTTTGCTAACGGCATTAGCATAGCTAGCTAATGTTAGTTATGCAACCCTATGGTACCATATGATATAACTGTAACTTATCAACTGTAACTTAAGTAACGTAACGTTAAGTAGCAATTAACTTGTACTAACCTTATGAGATTGCTAATGTTAGCTAACGTTAGCTAGTTATGCTAATGTCGTTAGTAAGTTAACGTTAACGTTAGCTGAAATTATGACAGGAAAAAATGCAAAAAGCTTAATGTAATCATTTTAGCTAACGTTAACGTTAGTTTGCTAACGGCATTAGCATAGCTCGCTAATGTTAGCTAACATTAGCAAACTCATAAAGTTTGTTACGTTACGTTACGTTGCGTTGCGTTGCGTTGCGTTGCGTTGCGTTGCGTTGCGTTGCGCTACGCTACGTAACTTCATAAATTACAGTTATATTGAAGTATTAAGGTTGTATTTATTGGTGTACCTCGGTGTTGGTGACTTATTCAAACTAATAAACGCATGTTATCATGTCTTGATGATCGTCTCTGGCGTACACTATTTCAGATGTCATGTCCTTCTCCAAGCTCGGGACCGGAAAGGGTCAGACGGAGGAGGTGTGCCTGAGCCTGGAGCTCTGCAGCTAGACCCTTGTAACCTGAAAGGATGACAGGGGCTTTGCATCTGTAGGTTAATGTTGTTATGGAACTTGCAATCCCTTACACTACTGTTACTGGAAGAAGTAATCACATTACCGTAATGGGCTATGATATCCAAACATCCGTTATCTATAGGCTACCCGCTTCACCTTGCAGGGCGACAGTGACCAGTCAGGATGCTGAGTTACTGGCCATTGTGCCTACATGTACCGCCATCTTGACCAGATGACCAGATTCCATGTACTGGTTTTGCATTCCACTATTACAGAATTATATTTGTGCATCAATTTGGAGCAATTTTTTGCAAGCGCATGAAATTATATTTTCTATAGTAAACCTGCAACTGACCATTATTTTCATTACAGATTAATCTGTTGATTATTTTCTTGATTCTCGAGTATTTATGAAATCTTATCAATGCGTAGGACCCCTGACCATCAGAAACCACCACAGCCTCCCAGCCACAGATGTGTTCCCTGCTTGGCACAATCGAGCCCAGACGTTTGAGAGAGGGATCAGTCATTTATTGCTCCGTATGAAAGCCTCTAGTCTGAGCTCCAGGGTGAATTTAGTCCATGTTCTACAGTTTGGGAGGTACAGTATTTCAGTGTGCGAAACGCCAAGGTCAAGCGTCACTGGTTTCAGGCTGCCACCGGTATGTAAACGAGAGACAGCGTCAAACCTCAACCATCTCCCGATGCACACACCCTCTCCTATTTCACAGGTCATCACTTCTCTGCCGTGGGATACCACACACGTTAACATTTGCATTGGTTTTCACCAACCAGAGAGCGAGTCGCCCGGTCTGACCGGAGGACTATGTGCTCAGCCAAGGAAACATCAAGATTCGCACCTCACTCTGGAGCACCAAGATTTATTGGTAGTGTTTCACATGTTCCAAAACTCAATGGACATTTCCATTTGGTTGATTTTTTCTAAAAGCTAAATCCACAAACTATATTTTCAATATTCATTGTATGTATCATTTTAAAAAATTATGTTTATGTGTATGACTTATTTCTATGTCTCTCTTAAGATGGCAGCTGGCTCAGTGATTTCATATATGCAACTCAATTTCTTATTATAATAATGAAAAAGGGATTGTTTATGAAATATTTGAACAGATACAGATGAGGTCTCCAAACTACGTTTAGTCACGAAAACACACGAGAGAAATACACTGATGTTGTTGTTGGCATGTGTTTACAAAATAGCCTGTTTCCAGCTGTTTCCATACATGGATGCATTAAGAGAACTGGATACAGCGTTGGAGGCGGGGCCCCATTCATTCTTATGAAAGTTGCTCAGTGGCGCATGATGCCGAAATGGCTCTACTTGTGAGTGGAAAAGTACCCAGATCTTCCAGCGATCTTCCGCATCCATTGGGCCCAAAAAGAAGACGCAGTAACGTCCACTCGGTCACATGGCTCGGTCACATGGCTCAGTCACGGGGTCACAGCCGTCACTCTGTCGTCACAGCTCGCTAACTCCGCCTGCCAGCCCTCGCTCCAGCCTCGGTCTGGGTCTCATTCACATGAACAGAGGAAGGGAAATAACTCTGGATTCGGCTATTCGTGCATTTTACAACTTTTAGGATTTAAATAAGGGCTATTAGAGTGTTCATACTGGGAAGTTGATTCACCTCCAAAAAAAAATTATCCACTGGGTTACAGACGTCTCTTTCTGAGGGACATTTTGTAGATGAAGGCCAGGGGGGCATTGCATCATTTTTCCTCTTTTTTCTCTGTATAAATGTATATTTCCCTGTATTCAAACGTGGTGTTTCACTCCTATTATTTGTATGTTGTTGACACAGTTTGATGCATGTAAGAGTAGTGTAGCAGCTGCTTTAAGGAATAGCTCAGTGTGCAGCAAGTGCAAATTTGCAGTAAAGTTGTCAGGTAGTAGTAAATGTGCAGTGTTGGTTTCAGTTTATCTATGAATGAATGCTGCAACTCTCCAGCGTTGCCAGATGTACAATAATTATCATATTTGTATGATAATTTTGCCCTCTGTACGATGTACAATCAATAATGCCAAAAGTGCCGTAATGTACCATAATTTGACCATTTTGTGATGCTAACAATTAGTTGTTGGTTTTAGTCTCATTTTAATTCATTTCCGGATGAATCCTACATCTGTGTTTACACGTCTCTTCTCACGGGACCTCTTTCCAGCCAATCATGCTTGGTGTCTGCTATGAATGTGACTTGCGAGCACGGCTGCTCAACATTTGCTCATTTGAAGAGAGTTTGCAAGAGAGATAGTTTTGAATGCACCAGTAAGACCAGTTATTTATATAATTAGCTTAGTTTATGGCCTTAACTGTTTTCATACAGAGTATGAACAGGCTTCCAGTCTGCTGTCTTGTTATTTCATTTTAATAGTAGGCTGTTACAAATATTGTCAGACTTATGGACACATACGCCCCTCTACGCATCATAGCTACGTCAGCTTGCTTTTTGTAGGCGTGTAAACAAGTCATTTAAATAATTTTTTTGTAAAATTACACATTTGCTCCTATTTGTTCTCGTGGTTATGACTCGAGAACAAATAATCCCCCCCCCCTCTTTCTCTCTATGGCCCCATCACCACCACCACTACTTTCTCCTCCTGCACTCACACCTTCACACACGCTCACACAACATTTAAAGGCAGCATCGGTAAATCTATGGAATGCCATTTCATTCAATATTAAATAAATAAATACAAAAATAAATAAATAAATATGCCTATGAAATAAATAAATATGGCTATAAAATAAATTCTGTAATAAATAAATTAGGCAATAAATATAGAAATACATGTAAATATAAATACATAAATAAGTTAATTTAGTAAATATAAATGTATTATTTATAAATAAATAAATAAATAGAGTTTTATTTAAAAGTGTTTTTTAGAGGATTACTTTTATTTTATTTCTTAATGCCACAAGAATTAGCGAGCTAGCTAGTGTACCCCTGCGGTCCTTTGAAAAACATCCTTTTTAAAATAATTGTATTTATTTTTTTATTGAACTTTATTGATTCGTTTATATATTTAAATTTTATGTATGTATTGCCTCATTTATTTCAGGGTTTATTTCATAGGCAATATTCATGTATCTATTTATTTAATATTGAATGAAATGCATTCCATATAACTCTTTCTTTATCCATATGTGAAATATGTGTATACAAGCATATCACTGGGCAAATATTTTTTTTTTTTTTAAATTAAAACATGTTTTAACACTAATGTTATAACAGTGTGATTATCTGAGTCCTAGTTGCTTCCTACAGGCAAATCAAGCAATTTGTGTCTCTTTTATTTACTCAGGAGCTGAGCCACCGTCTCTTTGCCTCATCTTGTGTCTTGATTCAACACACTCGAACACACACACACCTTCCTGTGAAGGGTAGTAATCATATCTGGAGCGTAGAGGGCTCTTAATGAATGACAGCAGTGAGCAGCTGATTATGTACCTCCGTCACCCTGTAATAACTTTATTTATAAAGTGGTCTGCAAAAATAGATTAACAGCCAGACACCTAGAATATTTTCATCTATCTTATACATCCTTTTTCTTCTTCTGTCCTGTCGTCAGCCATTCAAACATGTCATCATCACTATGGGTACAACAACTGTGCAAGCATTTGTGTGTCTTTGTATTTTTTATTTTTTTTTTTCGGTCTGGGTGGTCCTCGAGGCAAATTCAATCTGAAAGTGTAACCGTGTGGTATAAACTTTATTTACATAGCACTTACAACATTACAATGTGCTAATGCTGCTTAAAACAAGATTAAGACAGGTGAACGAGGGATCACAGAAAAGTAAAGTACTGAAATGACTTCAAACTCAAATCAGTGATTTAAATACAATAATGACAAGGCCTAAAGTACGGAAGCTCTGAGAGGCAAGTGAGAAAAAAAAGTCTGGTGATCTGTTCTCTAAGTATTATCTAAATAGTTTTCTGTCCTGTGTTCATGACTTAAGAACAGGTTAAAAAAAGTTTTGCCAGGATCTTTTTTCTAAGTTACTTTTTTTAATCTGTGATAAGAGGTGGGGAAAAATTGACAGGTAATTTTTTTTTTTTTATTGTCACGATCGTTTTTTTAAAAGCGGTTGTTATTGTAATACTCATTTTGGCCACAAGAGGCTGAAGTGCACCACTACCCCATGTTCTAGATAAGACTAAAAGCATTCATGTTTTCTTCCAGTTGAGTTTTAATTTGCATAACTTGCTAACACACAATAGATAAATAGTGTTTAGAGTGCATGGAGAAACATATTAAGAAAAATTATCCTGACAAAAAAAAAAAATTCACCTGCCAAACCTTTTTTTCACCTGTTTCACAGATGCAAAATTAAGGAACGTAGAAAGATTATCCTGGTAAAACCATGTTTTTTCACCTGTTCCTAAACCTTCAGCAGGCAGAATATTTTTGGCATCATTGGGCAAAAAATCCCCATAATAACCTTTAAGCATTTTGTAACTGAAGTGTTCTGAGGGAAAACTAGACTTCTGCACCTCATCATGGCTCTGTTTTCAGGCTTTAAAATATCTGGCCTGTGACGGGAGACTTTGACCAATCACAGGTAATTTCAGAGAGAGAGCGTTCCTATTGGCTGTGCTCCGGCTGGTGGGCGGTGCTTGGTATTTCCTCAACTGATATCAACATGGCTGCCGGGTCACAAACGTTCTCATTTTACAGCTAAACAGTACACTACAAGATGTTTCTGAAAACATTTGAGGAGAGAAATAGGCATTACAGTAACAGAATATTTGATCAGCGCTGCCTAGTTTGAAGCGTTTGATCGTATTTTGCGAGTGATTGACAGCTGCTCGGAGACGGCAGGCTCCAGATCAGCTCTGATTGGTTGTTTTCCTCTGGTCTATGATATCTTGCAGATGCCATTAGGAGCACCGTAGGACACAGAGGAACATGATTTATTTCCGATCACCTGTCTCATGAACTCCTATCAGGATACAGTGACCATTTTATTAAAATAACTTTTTTAAATCATATTTGCTCCATTTCTACCCACTGCTGCTTTAAGTCATAAACACAAGAGAGAACACAATTTAGATCAGACTTACAAAAGGGATCACCAGATTTTTGCCTCTCAAGGCTTCCGTACTAAAGGGTCAGTTCACCCAATTCACAAGATGCAAGACTGAAGCCTGATGTCCACTCCCACAGTTACTCATAAATGGACGTATCACTTGTTTGCATATATGAATACCTATTTATTTGAACTGACAGTCAAATGAACAGCAATTATTTTTCACACAGACAAGAACAGCCACACACACAGACAAACAACTCTTACACATATAGCACCCATAGTGTCATGTTAATGATTTCTCAGTCATCATCATCAAACATCAAGAAGGTCGTCAATAATGTTTATAACACTCATATTGAAAGAAACTGTGCAGTAATAATACAATAAAGAAAATAAAAATAAAATAAGGTAAAATGAGAAATAGTGAAAGCAACACAATCTGAAAGAGTAATGATGATTTTTTAAACTGAAATTGAATTGAATTCTATTTATTTGATTTAATTTATCCCCCGGGAAATTGTAAAGATGTAGTTGTTATCATGTGACCTATTATGTTTTATTTATTTGTTACTGTGCAAATACAATGAAGAACTAAAAGGTAAGTGAGCAAATGTCAAAATAATATAAAAAACAACTTGCTTTGACTTGTTTCAGGTTATAATACCATGTAGTTACGGCATTAAATGACATATTCTAGACATCTTGTGCATCATGTTATACACATTTCCTCCATATGTGCTATTGAAATGATTGACTGTAGTTGTTGAGCAATGCTTGGCTGCATTACATGATGTTGTTCATAGAAACCTACCTGTGGATGCAGAGGAAGGGTAGAGGAAGTACAGATGGTGTGTGGGTTCAGGATGGTGAAGAGGAAACATGGATGTCATGTTGCCCTCTGGTGGCTGAAAAGAAAACCCATAAGACGAGGAGAGGAATCTGTCAAGAAATGCTTCAGTTACAATAATATCTTCAAAATCCTAACCATACGGATGAAGAGAAGAGACGTCAGTATATGAGTGGGTTATAAAACTGAAGTTGTTATTTTCCAGAAAAGGCACAAAATCCCTAGAAACATCAGAAACAGCACTATTGGAAACATTCGTACTGGACCGAGCTGGAACAACCGTCTTCATCTCATGTAATTTGTCACCTATTGCTTGGATACCTGCCCCAGCAAAATGTGTAAAGTGAGGAGATAATATCAAAAATAAAATGTTAACTCCATTAAACCCTATGGAGCTCAAGATTTCAGAATGTATCGCCTCTTACAATGTTTATATGTGTTAATGATTAAGATATTATTGTAAACCTTTATGAAATTGTCTGTAAAACATCTATAAACATTACATAGATAGATATTTGTAACACTTTGTTGATGGTTAATATTTGGTTTGTAAACCGTCTTTAAAGATTATTTGGATGGTTAATATAAAGTTGTAACTGATGATTATAATAACTTGTTAAATGGTTAATAAATACTTTTTAAAGCATCTATAAACATTATTTAGATAGATAGTTAATACTGTGTCAATGGTTAATAATTAGTTTCTGGTCCATATATCTATTTAATGTTAATAGATGGTTTACAAATGTTGTATGTTAGTATTAATAAATAAACAAGTAAATAAATTAATGTTGGAAATAGCTGAAGGGAAGGGAATAATGACATATTAATAATAATAATAATAGTAATAGTAGTAACAATAACTGTGACAATAACCATATATATAATGATAATAATAATAATAACATTGATAATAATAATAATATCAATGATAACAATAGTCATATTAAAAATAGTAATAAATAAATAAATAAACCACTTAATTCAATCGTTCATTAGTTAAACAATAATAGCAGAAATTGTATTCATAATGACAAATAAAAAAATATATATATTTTAAAAAATAAACAATAAAGATTGTTGTGAAGTGTATGTTTTTCCAGGAGTAATGCAGTGAAGGTTGTCTCCCAAACCTTTTGGACCTGATGTATTTGATGGTTAATAGATGCAGTTAGATTTTCCATTGTTCTGTGTTCTGTAAAGAGGTCTATCCATATTATTTAGTTTTTTCCTGTCTTTCCAGTTTAGGAGCAAGTTCTACTTTGTAATGTGGTTAGGAGGTTTGATTGATGATAGGTCGCCTAACAGGCAGAGTGATGGGGAGAGTGGGATCCTGTAGTTCAGTATGAGGGACAGTTTATAGGTGATCTCTTTCCAGAGTTGTTGTACAGGTGGGCAGTGCCAGGATGATAGATTTACTGGTGAGAAAAAGTCAATGCGGGAGAATGAATGATGTAATGGTGAGAAATATGAAAATTCTTCTGCTGTTGGATTCTTTAGACTCCAACTGTCGTCAAGTCTGAACCCCACCATATACTGCTTTATTGTCTCTATGGAGCGTCTTTTTCGAATTACCCAATGATGTGAGAAATGTGTAAAAGAAGGGGGGTCGTCTGTATTTGGGTCCATAGATATTTGCTTTAGTCAGACTGATATTTATGATTGATGTATTTAAAATAATGGATCTAAGGAGTCTGGGTCAGTAACAGTGGTGGTATGAGTTAAAGGGATTTTCCTGTGAATCAACATGGATACACCTTTTAGTCTTTAGTTAAAGGGGGCAGAGAAAATCTGACTGAATTCTGGTGAACTTAATATATGGTTGTTAGAGTTTGACATGTGGGTTTCGTGAAGTAGACATATATCTGGGTTTAATTGTTTTAAGTGATTAAATATTTTATTACCTCCGCCAAGGCCGAAGGCTTAGGAAAGAGGTTATGTTTTCACCGGCGTTGGTTTGTCCGTTAGCAGGATTACTCCAAAAGTCCGCGTTGGATTTGAATGACATTTCTTTGGAGGGGTGGGGTGTGGCACAATGAACAATACATTAGATTTTGGTGGCGATCCGGATCATGATCTGGATTCAGGAATTTCTTTTACAGTATATTCCAACTCAGGAATATAAGAGGAGCCAAATCTTCAATTCACCTGAACTGTATTTTTTTTTTTGTAGTTTTTACAGATACACGTTAACAAGAAACAAGAGAGACATAGATGTAAGGGGTGGTTGTACAGATAAAAGTCTGTGTGGAGTGGGGTCTGCTAGCATTGGGGGGAGGAGAATGGTGACCTCATAACAGTCTAACTGGCTGAACTAAATGGTGTAATGAAATGTTACTGTATATAAAAAAATGAAGGTGAAAACAAACAATATTCTGAAAAAGATTTTATTAGCTCTAATTTACAATAAAAAAAGATACAATAAAATTGTTATTTGTAAAACTCTCATAACTCCACTTTTTCCAAGTGTTAACTTAAAGGGCCAGTGTGTAACAATGAGGGGGATCTATATGGCAGAAATTAAATATGATATATTAAAATAAGTATGTTTTCATTAGTGTATAAACACTTGGAAATAAGAATTGTGTTTTCGTCACCTTAGACTGAGCTATGTGTAGCTACATAGGGAGCGGATCCTCTTCACGGAGCCGGTCGCCATGTTTCTACAGTAGCCCAGAACGGACAAAACCAAACACTGGCTCCAGATAGGGATATTCACGTTTTGGCGTCGGCCACCTTAGTTCTCCTACACGACAAGTTTCAGGTGTTTGCAATCTGCAACCTCACTGCTAGATACCGACAAATCTTACACACTGACCCTTTAATCTTAAGGATTCATAAAACCTAAAAACACCTGTTTTAAAGGAATAATTCACCAGCAAAACGACCATTTGTATATCAATTACTCACCTCGTGTTACCTCGAATTCTTGAAGAAAACTTAGTTTTTCTCTCACGCCTCCACGGTGAAAAATTGGAGAAAAGTTTTTAAAGAATTCAAGGTACCACGGGGTGAGTAAATGATATACTAATGATCATTTTGGGAGTGAAGTATTCCTTTAACTCAATCATGCAGGGTGGTCAGAAAATGTAACTTGTGATCATCAGATTCAGTCTGAAATATTTCTAATTTGCATATTTGACAAAAGTGTGATGACAAAAATACAGAAAAGTAAGTCAAATTGAATGGAACCCTAGTAGAAATAGAGAAAGAGTAAAAATACATTTTGTTCCACTCTCATGTAGCGGAGGAAGAAATCCTCATTTGTCCGTGCCTTTACCAGGGTCACTAGCTGTCAGACTTTATCAAGCTGCCAAAGTAAGCAGTCACCGTCTTCAGCTTGTTGTTGAGGAAGTTCTGCTCCACCTCCACCTTCCCTCCTGGACCGGCCAGAGAGGCGATCTGTGGAGAGATGACATATGATCAGTCAGGTGTTGGTTAATAATGTTACACCAGACCAGAATAGAAAGGAAAGACACAGATTGCTGTGTTGTTGTTGTTGTTGTTGTTGCAGATCCATTCAGTAATGTTCTGACTACTATTGAATGATCTGGTGTAGTAAACAAGCACCTGTGGTGTTAGAACCCGGTTTGTTTTTGCTCAGATTATTATTATCATATTTTCCGCCAAATGTGCTCTGAAACGGGTTCTGCAGTCCAAACTGTGAAGCAAGGAAGAAAGAAATCTTGGAAACCACACAGCTGCTTCTAGTAGACCACACCAACTTCTGCACATTAAATTTAGAATCTTCTGAAACTTGATTGTCAATAAGCATTTCAGAATTTTAATTAATTTGCAGTTGTTTTTTTTTGGACGACTATGACTACGTTTGTTTGTTCAGTGTCATTTTTGGAAGCACAATAACTCACCAGGAGATGAGCCCTACATTTGGCACACCCATCCTCGATCTGCTCCAGATGCACCATCCCAAATTTGGTGAAAATGTATCAAGAAGTGCTGCAGGTTTTGTTAGTAGCTAATGAATTTCATATGCCTCTCCGACACATTACTGGTACAATGTACCAGTACATTCTCCAAATGAAACCAAATTCAACAAGGCAAAAGTGAGCATGGCTCACATACCTCCCGTACACCGCTTGAACCCTACTAAAGTAGGGCCAAAGGTTTTGCCCTTTTGGAGCTAATGGAATTAGTCTATTGAGCACAATCTAGCTTGTTATTAGCTCACCTTCCTCAGGATAAAGTCAGTAGAAGACAAGAGTTCGAGGTCTACTCCGGAAACGAAATTGAAGTCGAAAAAAATCAACATTTTTGGACAAAATTTCAAAAGATTTCAACCATCATACCAAATTTGAAGTTCCTAAGTTAAATAGTTTCCGAGTTCTGCTGTCATACTAAATTTGGTCAAATAATGTCTTACAGTGTGACAGAACAGATGCCCAGGTCAGCTCAGAGCTCCACCAGGCGCTTGGACCCCAGTATTCCATATGTTAAATGATGTTAACCACTCATGCATCCACACACATAAAGACTGAACATACAGACCTGATCCATGTCAGCATTACGAGGCAGGAAGTACACTATGTTGTCTGATATCAGTTTGGCCAGGCGGAAGATCTCAAATGTGTCGACCGTTAAGGATGAAAAACAATATTTAATGAACACAATCCACTCTGTCTAAACATTTCTATTTGAAGCTGCATTTCAGATTGAATGGAGAGTAGATACAGATGTTATATCTGGTGTATAGAGCAAGGGGCAACCTCCGGGTCTGAGAAGTGAAGCCAATGCTGAAGTGCGAAAACCTGCATTCTTCAAGCAGCCAGCAGGGGGCGACTCCTCTGGTTGCAAAAAGAAGTCTGGTTGTATAGAAGTCTATGAGAAAATGAGCCTACTTCTCTCTTGATTTATTACCTCAGTAAATATTGTAAACATGAGTTTATGGTCTCAATCTCTAGTTTCAAGTCTTCTTCAATACAGCATGATGTTCATTTAGTAAATGATGGTCCTATTTAGAGTCAAATAGACCATAAAGCAGGGGATGCTTTAGGGCAGGGCTACCTTGTGATTGACAGGTCGCTACCACGGCGCTGTTCAGCGTTAGGTTGTACCAAGAAACTCTAAAGAGTGGGCTTTTCATTTTTTTCCGGCAAGTACATTTTATCAGCATGTTTCTTCGCTAGCCAAAATTAGCATTCCAATTAATATCACGGTAGCATGAATTACAGATAAACCTTGTTAGCCAAGCTAGCGCTAGCCGCTGGCCCATGTCAGGCATTGCTCCTCTTCTGACTACAAAAAAGATGGCGACAGCCCAAAATGCAAAACTCCACAAGTCATAAACCAATGGGTGACCTCACGGTGGCTATGTCCACTTCTTATATACAGTCTGTGGTATAGAGGACTGTGCTACAGGAGAGCTCATGGAGTGTCCAAAATAAAAGGGTTCACTATCAATCTGCCCAGTAGACGTTGATATTTCATGTGTACAAGTGGAAGTTTTGTCTAGTTGATGTGAGAGGAAAGGTCAGGAGGTCATCCTCTCGAGAATGAGAGAAGAATATAAACAGCAAAGTTAATGTCATACCTGGCGGAAACACTGACCATCCTCAAAAATGTGTGTGCACACACACACTACTACTGCAACTACTACTACTACTACTACTACTCATACTACTACCACTACTTTGCAGATAGGACCAGACCCATACTTTAAAACACAAACAATAAACATGCGAGGGTAGACCGATATGATGATAGCCTATTCCATGAATTCTCACTCATTGTGCCGCTCCTCCCACAGCAGATAGACCAGCGTCAGTAAGGCTGTAACTCCCCCCCCCCTCCGACTCTACATCAAAGGATATCCATCAGGCTGCATCATGGTCTTGATGTCAAACACGTCAGCAGTCAGGTAGTCTGGCCCTCCCCACGGTGGCGACAGGAAGACCACATCGCCACGGAGACGGGGTGCCAGCTGGAGGAAGTCCCCTTGCACGAAGTCCATCCGGTCGGCGACGCCGTACACCGTAGCGTTGTGCCGCGCCAAGTCCAACTTCACGGGGTCGATATCGATGGCCAGGACTGAGAGAAGGAACACAGCGAGGACTCAGTCTTTAACCTTGCTGGGATACATTAAACCTGGGGGCACTTCAGAGGCTCGAATGTCAGTCTGGACTATTTTGTTCACACTCCTCAAGGGGCCCTGTTCTATTTTCATCATATGTGCTCCCCTTTATTTAGTATTATTAGTCATCATAATGTTTGCATGCTCATACCAAGCCCCCAGGAAGAGCACAGGGCTTTGAAGAAAATTTTCATAGGAGGTACACTGTCCCTTTAATCTTTACTTATTTTATATAAATGCAAGTCCATTTACCATTTGCTTGTTCTGGTCTGTTATGTTATGTTAACCATTCAGTACTTCATTCATGAAATAAAGCCTGAGCCCTGAAGACTAACTGTACATCCTAAAAGAAGTCAGTACCAGACAAAATGACACTGATGAGAAAAGGTGTCACCATTGATATTATGAAGTGGTAGAGGTGAACGGAGGGGCAAGAACACACTCACACTGACACGCATCAGGCTTACCTCTCTTTCCAGCGAGGGCGAACTGAATGGCGTTTCCTCCCACACCACAGAAGGCGTCTATGACCAGCTGGTAGTCAGGGAAGCTGTGCTCCACCCTGAGGGCGATGTGCTCGGCGATCCTCTCCGGCGTCACAGAGAACCAGCCCTCTGAAACACACGACGACGTTAATGAAGAAGTTCGGCATTTCCTGAATTGTCAAGTTGGCTGAAAAAACAACTTTTTTTCTCGTAATATTATGACTTTTTTTTTTTTAAATCTCAGATGTTTTTCCCCTCAATATGGCCCTAATACTCCGTCGTACATTTGCACTTTGGCCCTCACTGCATTAGGCTTATATACTATATACTTAGACTATAAACTGTGTTACCTTCATCACAATGCTCAAATGTTTTGCAGCTCCAGACAGATTTATTTTTTTCCTTTGCCTAAAATGTCTCTTTTGATAGTAAAGGTTGCTGACCCCTGGACTAATCAGTAGAGTGCAGACTGACCTCGGTCCAGCCTGATGCCCTCATCGAAGCGAGAGAAGAGTCTGTAGCGTTGGGCCCAGTATTTAGCCAGCTCTGGTTCGCCAGCCATCTCTGCTGGGACCTGCTGCCTCCTCGCTCGCTTACCCTTCTTCTTCTTCTTTGACTTCTTTCCAGGTTTCACACTCAACTCTACACACACACACACACACACACACACAAACACACACATTATTCATTACTAGACTGCACCAATTTAAAAAATACAAACGTATGCCATCAGAATCATTTGACAGATGCTATGCTTACCACTGTTGCCTTCAGGTGCGTCAGGTATAAGAAAGTCAGGAATTTCTAGACATTTTAACTGTCTGCCAGGCTGCTCCTCCTCCTCCTCCTCCTCCTCCTCCCTCTCACTGTCCACAGTCCCAGTAGCAACGTTCAGAATCCTCCCTACATCTAAACTGTACAGACAACTAGATTCATCTTCTTCTGCAGCCTCTTTATTTCCTTGCTCAGCACTTTTCATTTTCTCTTCCCCTCCGGTTACTTCTCCCAGAAATGGAGGCTTGTCCTCAGGTTCCTGTGTCCTTCTTCCTCCCATCTCACCCTGGTCACATCCGGTCAGCTGGGTCTCTCTCTGGGTCTTTTCAAGGAAGTTTTTCACCTGTGAAACATTTATTTAATTAAACTAACTTTATTACATTCGTCACATACAGATACATATATGAAATTTGACCTCTGCATTTAACCCATCCTTAGGAGCAGTGAGATTCTGTAAACCGCCCCGGGGAGAGACTCGGAGTTAAGTGTCTCGCTCGAGGACACTTCAACATGCAGACAGTAGGAACCGGTGATCAAACCACCACTCTTTCCATTTCTGACCGTCATAGACCATATCCAAATGGTACGGACGGACAGGCAGACGACCCGAAAACGGAACTGAAACGCTGCCAGTGACTCTGGTATGGTGTTCCTGTTTGATCAATACATGTGGGGGCAGAATGAGCCTGAAAACAGACACAAAGGCCTGAGTAAATTCGGCTCTGAATGGCGGCTAAATGAAGTGGATCAAACTGACCAGATTCTATTCACTGGAAATCAGCTGGTTGTGGAACAACTATGGAGAAATGTTGCCTCCAACACCTTGGGTAGATGGATGTACGGGAACCTGCAGCTCCGGTTGGTAACGTCCAACGTGAGTCAGCACAGATTACTTTAGCAACCATAAGTCCATTCCAAGAAATCAGATCAGAACCTCGTTCCAAAGGAGAACTCCCTTGCTCTGAGCCCAGTCAGTAGTTAGAGACAGTGTAAACCTTTCAACAGTGCACAGGCAGTATTACCTTGCAGAGGGAGGAGCTGATCTGTGTGATGCCTCCACCCGTCTCTGAGAACCTGGTGTGTTTGTTGACGCTGCGGACCGCTCTCTTAGCCCACCGCTGCCTCGGACGCTTCTCACCAGCACCGCCTGTAAAGCTCAACACGCTGTCGAACCTGAGACACAAACAGAATAGTATGGTAAAGATTGTAATGGGATTATGTACTGAAATGTAGCCTAAGAGTTCACAGTGCTTTGAGCGGACTCCAGGAAGAATAGCTGGGCTTCAGCCACAGCTAATGGAGATCCGAATAAAAGATAAAGATAAAGCACAACAGAGCTTTAGATCGACCGAGAGGCAAGCAGAACCACAAGAAACCAGACTTACAGAGGCTCTGGGTTGTTTTTGAGTCCCAGTTTACTCCAGGCTTCCTCAGGTGTCATCTGTGGGCTCTCCTCCACGTCCAGCTCATGACTGCAAACAAAGAATTCAAGATTTACATACATACGATTTTTAATTTTCATATCTACAACTCTTTATTTTTTAGCAGGATAAACATTTGCTTATGGAGGTTTATTTTGTTGTATATCTTATTGCAAACATTTTCTTCATTTGAGAACTTAATTTCTACATCAGAAAAGTGTCAAGCTGAGGATCTCGTGGAAGTTTGGAATCAACCAAAAACACGAAGGTGATATAACTACTTAAGTTCAACATATGATGTCCCTATAAAGCCGTGATCATCACAACCTTAAAGGTGCTAAATTACAAATTCAGAGCATATCTATGATTGAGGGATTGCCTCCGCACAGCTCTCACCATGGTGACGACTGAGCCGGCGGCTAACAGCTAATGGTGCTAACGGCACTAGCAGTGCAAACAACATCAACAGTTCTGGCAGAGCTAACCACAGAGGGTGGGCGCTACACTTCCATGACAACGCCGTCGGTCGGGACGTAATCGCCGTATGAGAGCTGTGCAGAGTGGCGGCCGTGAGCTAGCCATTGGGGCACGCTCACATACACTGACATGCACCACAAGCATGCGTGACCGACCGGCTATGTCAACGGAGCACAGAGAAGTTCTGATTACAATACACTCAGAGGGAGAGAGACTTCGTTCTCTGCTCAGGTAGACATTACTCCTCTATATCTTTACATAGACAATAGTTGATGATGATATATTAATGCTCTGGATAACGTATAGAGCACCTTTAATTTTTGTGAAATTGGGTGCATATATTCTCATGAATATCAGTGTGCAAAGATTTTTTTTTTTTAACTGACATTATTTGAACAGTTTCCTCAACAAAGACATGTTTGTCATCTGAATCTGGACACTAACCACTATTGTAAACCCACTTGGTGTGACTGGCTCTATCAGACAGTGAGAGGGAGTGACCCACCACACCACTAGCCAGAACCCACTGACCTTCAGTTCAGTTCAGATCTTTATTGCCTCACACTATGAAATACAAAGTAAGGTAAAAGTCCATAAAACTGTAACAAATAAAAATAAGGAGGAGCTGAAGTGCTCGGCTGTGCGTGGAACCAACAAGCAGTTTATAGTATATTAGATTTAAGAGTGGTTATTGCGTTTGGGGATACTGTTTTTTTTGCAACAAATTTTCAGAAACCTGTATCTGACCAGAGGGGAGTATGTTAAGGTCCTTGAAGAGACGATGGTCTGGATTTTCTACCACAAGCACATAAAGAAGACCATCAGACTCTGATGAGACTCAAACAAGACTCCAATTCTCACAAAACACGACACCTACAGTATTTGTGAGGTGGTACAAAGCACTCGTACTACAAAAACACAAGCTAGTTTGTCTACAAGAAAAAATTGATGAACAAACCCGTTCCTCATTAAAAGTTGCTCAGAAGTTCTTGACATTCAATACACATATAATAGAAACTCGCCTGCGTTTGACTTTAGCACGTCCTCCTGGGAGTTTGTCATCATCGTCATCATCTTCTCTACCTGACATCTTATTCCTTGAGCCATGCGGTCTGTCAGGCCTGCCAGCGGCCTGCTGGGAATCTGAGTCAAAATATACACCATATTTAACTCCCCACAAAATACACATTAAATGAATTAGCATCATTCCAGAGTACTTTTTCAGAGTACTTCAGATGAAAAAAGTTTCAAAAAAAGGTTAAAGAGAACCTTCTGATTACAGTTAAGGACTTGTCTAAATATCTCAAAGTCACTGAGGATGCTTTTTATGTCTGAGCAATAAGAAAATATAGGCGACAATGGTGCTCATGAGAGGGCACCATGGAGGTTCTCCCTTCAAATAAATTGATGACATTGTACATGTCAAATTGGCAACGTGGATATACTATTTCATTAATGAAACCATGTTATGAGAAAATCTGAAAGAAAAGACTATATTTTGTTGCACTTTGTTTGGATGTAATAAAGCAAACTAATAGCCGACCATAACATCAAGCTTGAATTCAATAGGTGATTTTGTTCATTTTCAACAGGGGGGATGGACGAGCAAATCGCCCCGTGAACAACTGTTTTGGGTCTGTATTTTTTTACAGCTGTATAGTTTAGAGAATATTATAGATCCAAGACAAAACTGACAGAAGGGCGAGACTCAGTCTGCTCCTTCAGCACCACGGACAGCGTCGTGGATTTAGCAACACGGTCAGGCTGCTGATGATTCAGAGCCATGGTGTCGGGGCCATAGATTCTAACTTACTGATATTTTAAAGTCTGAACAACCATTACTCATTGAGAAAGCAATGCACTCATACATATGAAAATCATTTTTACAAGTTTAAGTTTCAGGGTAGCTGTCGGTCCTCTGATGCTTAAGAAGTTGGGAGATGTGACACAAAAATGCCCTTAAACACAATGTAAAAAAATTAACTACAAAATGGCTTAGACATACATAAGAAAAGTGATGTTTCAGAACGGTTAAGGTCAAGCCCGGCCTCAAATCAATTGGGATTTGGTGACCTGAACTGAAGAGAGCCATTCATTAAAGACATTCCTGAAATACAACAAACAGTTTTGTATTTGGGAAATGGTCTAACATTCCTCATGGCTGATAGAGATGTGATTAACACATGCAGGAAACATCTGGTTGTAAAATAAGGTTTAACTAGTAACTAAAACTAAGGGTTCACTTTCTTCTTCCAACCTGACTTTGAATGTTTAAGCAAATTATTCAATAAATACACCAAAACATGTAACTGTTTTAATGTTACTATTTCAAGCAGATGTAGCTTGTTCATTATTGTGACCTTGAAGAATCTCAGACCACATTTTATGACTAATTTATGCAAAAAAAGAAATCACTTAGTAATTCTTGGAACTGTACACACATATGCATTCAGTTATTATTACCTGTATGTCCAGCGGTGTTCTGCTGTGAGGAGGCAGCAGTTCTCTTGCGATCATTCCCACCATCAGAAGGCTCATCGGAGCCACAGAGCTCCGTCTCTGACTGCTCTCTGATATCAGCCACACTCCTGCGCTGTCTGTCAGACGTCCCACCTGCTTCTACCGAGCAGCTCTGTCCAAACAGATCATTCAAAACCTCCACGTCATCATGAAGAGACACTACTTCTTCTTCTTCTTCTTCTTCTGTCTGTTGGCTCTCAGCCCCAGTCTGTCCATCCCTCTGTTCCTCTGGGTGTGTCTCCAGGTCTCTGTCCATCCCCCCTGCTGCTGCTGCTGCTCCTCCATCAGCGTCCCCATTACAGACAGACTGGTCAGTGGTCCAGCCCTGTGCTGACCAGTAGGAGTACTGCTCCCAGTAGTAGTAGTAAGTCTCTGCAGCATGTTTGTCCCATTCAGCCTTTGAGTCTGGGTCATCCCAAGGAGCAGTCACTGTTCCTGGATCAGTCTCTGGATGTTTCTCCAGCCAGCTGCTCCACAGCAGAGCTTCACCCTGTTGAGCTACAGGAGACACAGAGGAAACAGTTTGTCCACCTGGTATCATGTGACACAAGTTACATTCTTGTATCTTAGTGAGACAGGCATGTGAAACTGTCTGATCGTTTACGTGAGGAGGTTCTGAGGATGTATGTGTGCCTGATGCAAAACAAGACACTATATTAGTTTGCTGTCTTATTAGAGGATGTCATTCTCACTGGGCATTCAATTAGCTTTATCATAATTTATATTGTTAAATATACAGTACATACAATGTTAGAAACATATCTACACATTTGATATAGTCCAATAAGGGAAAACATGTAATTTAATTGGGTAATGTTCATGTCCATTTTACCCCAGTAGGATTCCCAGCCAGCAGCTTGGGTCCCTCCTGTTCCTTCCTCTGGTGGATCACAACCTTCCTTCTCATCAACTAGGTCAAAAAGCACAAAGCAGAGTCAAATAGCATCACAACACTAAGCACATAATAATGTGTAAATAACCAGAATTACAATAAGTTAACAGTCTTACCTTTGTTGTCTTTTGTCTGTAGACATTCTTCCTCCTCTTCAGCTGATTCTGCCCTGTATGTGGCAGGCTTCCTGTTTGACCTCCTCGCCTGTCACCAAAACACAGGTTCATTCAGCAGCAGGAAGTGCTCCAGACATTTGAGTTTACATCTATTTCATAGGAGGAACACCACACAGACATGATGCTGAAAGGAAGATCCAGCATCAGGTGTGACTTACTGCTCTCCTCTGGTCAGAGGAGCTGAAAAAGGCCAGAGGCAGACCCATGCTGGCCATCATCTGAGCCTCTTCATCCAGCACCTCCTCCTCCTCCTCCTCCTCTCCTTCGTCCTCCTCTTCATCACCTGCTTCTGTGAGTTGAGGGAAAATGTTGTTTCAAATGGACTATCTTTTAGGCAATGTGTGTGTGTGTGTGTGTGTGTGTGTGTGTGTGTGTATTCTGACTGATCCCAGCCAACCCAGCATGTACCACACACCTTGGTCTGCAGAGTCTGCCAGATCAAAAGGGAGCCATCTATTATCAGAGCGATACAGCTCTCGATCCCTGGACAGAGTCAGAAGACAAACATGAAGCAGCTGATGAAGACCTCCACAGCTTCATTCTACAGAAACACGTGTTGATCATCACAGTATAACTGTCTGTCAGTAACTAACTGTTATGAGAGGCTTACTGCACGAAGGCTCTGGAGCAGCGGCAGTGGATCCTCTGCTCCTCCTCCTCCTCCTCCTGGGATGATGAGAGTCTCCTGCTGAAGAAGATCTCCGCCACCAGCTTCACCCTGCTCCTCTCCAGCAGCATCATGATGTCAGATCACTGAGACTCAGGCACGCACACAGCAGCACGAGCACATACGTTCACACACACAAACACACACACACACACACACACAACTACTACTGGCTACTGTTCACCTCTGAGTCAGGACCAGGACCAGGACCAGCATGGCTTCACCTCGCTCACCTCAACACCTCAACAACACACTCCGGTTGTTCCGCCCGCCAGCAGCGTGGAAGCGACAACATTGAAACTTCCGGTCATGTCTTTTCAGAATAAAAGTGTAGAAGTGTAGTATACTAATCCAGGGGTTCCCAAACTTTTCATATATATATTGCTATATATATATATTGCTCTATATATATATAGAGCAATATATATATAGCGACATATATATATATAGCAAATATTATATATATATAATATTTGCTATATATATATATATATATGTATCAATAAATAGCAAATATTATATATATTTATATCATTTTCTTATTATATACATATATATATATATACATATATATATATGTATATATATATGATATTTGCTATATATTGATATACGTATATATTTAGCAAATTGGAGGCAATTTGCTGAGGCCCCCCTGGTGCACCCCACTTTTAAAATCACTGTACTAATCCAAAGTACTTAACACTGTTTTTGTGTGTACAAAATAAACAGTTGAACAACAACAAAATGCAAATGAAGACTGTAAAATGTTTTCTATTGCTGAATTTCAATAAAAGTAAAAAAAAAACATGAGATTCCCTCAAATTCAGTCATACTGTTTTTGAGAATGAGAGATGTAGTACACACACCGTACAGTTCTCTTTACAATGTTGCTCCACAAATACTGAAAGTGTAATACAGCCCTATAAAATAACTTATAAAACAATATATTATCACACGTATTGAGTGACAACTTTTGATTTTAGTTATTAGAAAGCATTAGCTCATTTTAGTAGACCCTTTTCTTATTTTATTAGACTTTTTTAGATTGCATTTACTATATTAAGTACTGGGCCTGTGTTGCTATTGTCGGATTGTTTTTGTTTTGAAATAGAAAGTATGACATTTATAGTATTTGTTTTTGCTGCTTTTATTTTGAAGGTTGTGTTTTGACATAAAGTTTCCTTTATGTTGCCGCTGAACGGAACCTTTCTGTCGGTGCGGTGTTTTCCAGGGGACACTGAATAACCTCAACACCATGTAGTGTCACAGAGAAATCGTTCCGGGGTTAGAACAAGGCCTATAAAAGGAGGCCAGGTCACGGGTCCTGGGGTGCGGGGTACAACGCATGCGTAGTGTAACTGAAGCTGCGGTCGTGCAGACCAGATTCTACTGCGCATGTGCAATACCCCCAGTGGTATGACGCGTGTGCAAGCCTCCTTTCTATAGGCCTTGTAGTTACAACAGGACAGTTGTTACGGTAGCTAACACATTTGTATGTTGTGTTGTTGTACATCTATGGTGTAGCTCACAGTAAATATGCGGTGGCGTGTTTTTACCGTCTGTGTTGACAGAGTGACAGTCTGAGGTAACCTTGAACGTCTTCTATGTTTATTACCGTGTTTAGTGTTTAGAGTTTAGTGGAGGTGACGTTGAGCTGTTGACGTTCACACTGAAGGCTTCCTGTCAACTCTCAGTTCTGCTAAATGAACCTTCATTAGCTCTCTGTTTTACCACAGGTAGTACTATTCTTATTGTATTATTTAGTCTCTTCGCTGGGCTGCTCCTCATAGCTCGAGTAACGTTAATCTGAACACTAGCTGCCATTGAAACATGCAACACAGCTGTCACCTGATTCAGTGACACTAAGAGGGCTGGCTGTCATGACTCGTGACTAAACTGACATTCAAACACCCATATTTTTTGTTGTAAACCTTACTTACTGCTCAGCCTACTTATTACTGAAAGGCACGTTGTTATTATATATATATATATATATATTATTGACAAAACAATCCCAACCCCTCAGATGTCCATGTATTCCCTTCACACAGACAGCTGAACTCTACCTAATGGAATGCAGTATAACAAGAATAAATACTTGTGTTCATTGAGCTGTTGAACTAAGTGAAAGGTGTTTTCCTCTCCTCTCCTTTAGTTCACCGGTGTGTAAGCAGCAGGTGCTCCATGTAGTGTGTTCCTTCCCCTTTGAGGCTGTCACCAGCTGTTTGAACTACAGCTCCAGAGGCAGGATGTCTGACAGTGGGAACCAGTCCTGTCTGATGGGAGCAGAGGACACCGTCTCCTTCCTGGTATGAAACCCTGTCCGTTGACATCTACAACATGATTGCTGTTCATTCTCTCTGCAAACTGTCTCCTATATCAGGCAACAGCTAGGAGGGACAAACGGTAAAGGTTTCAGTGTGTTGGTACAGTAATAATTGAATTCAGAGCTCATACGATTAACTTGTTTCAGGTAATCAGTTAGTTGGTAGACAGAGGATTCATCACCAGCTATTTTCATAATCAGTTAATTGATTGTGATTTGCTAGCGCCGAGATCGAAAAGTGGCTGATGGTGTGGCACTGTGGTTCAGCGGAATAAGCCGGTCCCTGGAGTGGTATGCTGCTCCTGTTCCACCCATGGATGTATTAAAAGAACTGGATACAGCGTTGGAGGCAGTGGCCCCATTCATTCCTATGAAAGTTGCTCAGTGGCACATGAAGCCAAAATGGCTCGACTTCCGTCTGGAAAAGTACCCGGATCTTGGGCACATGGAACATGCGCAGTAGCGTCCGCTCGGTCACACGACTCGGTCACGGGGTCCCAACACCATGCCGTCGTCACAGCTTGCGCTCCAGCCTCGTTCTGGGTCTCATTCAAATGAACGGAGGAAGGGAAATAACTCTGGAAGTCGCTATTAGCTCGTTTTACAACTTTAAAAACTTAATTTTTTAAATAAGGGCTATTAGAGTGTTCGTACTGGGAAGTTGATTGACCTAAAAAAAAATCATCCGCTGAGTTACAGACGTCCCTTTCCCAATGTAAGTCTATAGGAAAAATTATTTTCGGGTCCAATGCATCAAGTGACAATCACAGAAGTTGCAGTACAGCGGTTTGGCCACTACGAAAGTTGGGATCGACAACCGGCGCACTTCTTGGGGACTTGGTTCCACCGGCATATACCGTTTCCTAACGGCAGGTGCCGCTTGAAAGTGGTGGTAGGACACTGTCAGACTGTCATACCAGCACTTTCAAACGTTAACCGGTTATCATCGTGGCATAAGCCGTTTATACCGGCATAGATATGATAGACATCGGGGTATTTTCTCACTATAATCTATCTTTTAAGGCTAAAATAGAGGACGTACCCCGATGTTTATGCCAATCATATTTATGTCGGTACAAAACGGCATATGCCGCTGCAGGGAGTTAAATGCTGTGAATTAATAAATGTAAATCCCCCTTCCTGGCAGACAGGATGTATACCTGCCTCTGCAGACTCCAGCCAATATTGAAATTTACAGTAAAATTATCAGGTGTCTACGTAAAAACACACATTGTCATTTCAGACTATCCAAAGATATATTAAAGTGAGAAAATACCCTGACGTCTATCATATCTGTGCTGGTAGAAACGGCTTATGCCACAATGATAACCGGTTAACGTTTCAAAGAATTTATGCCTAATAATAATTAATATGCCATTTACGTATACCTAGTTAATGTTCCATGTCCTGGAGTTTTATTAATGTGAGATGAGGTGTATTATACCAGTATTATTTGGTTAGTTGCCTCTAAATTTATGTTATCGATTAGTCAGACTGGTTATGGTGGCTAGGAGGCTAGCTCTAGCCTCGGGGTACATCGGCAAGTATCAAATGACTTTATATATTTATGCTTACGGCGCTGTGTTGTTAATAAAGACAAAATATATCAGGAGCCGGTGCTGGTGTGACAGTCTGACAGAGGCCTACCACTTTAAAGCAGCACCTGCTGTTAGGAAATGGTATATGCTGGTGGTGGAACAGGAGCGGCATACCACTCCAAGGACTGGCTTATGCCACTGAACCACAGTTCCACACCATTAGCCACTTTTCAATCTCAGCGTCACTCCAAAATCACAGACCATTCAGTGGTTGCAGCTTCTCTACTGTGAGAATTTGCTGCTTTGCTGTTTTATACCACTGCCATCCCTCGCCTTCAGAGAAAATTCAGGCTTAGCTCTGTTAAAGGCCTTTAAGCCTGCTTAAAGGGTCTGTTCACCGTGTTCACCATACAGTATGAACGCGATATGTCAGGAACACCTGGAGGGAATTTCTTATAATTTGGCACAAACGGCCACCTGAACTCAAGGATGAACTAATTAGAATCTGGTGGTCAAAGGTGAAAGGATAAAATGATGAAGTGATTACATTTTGGACAGACATGGATGTAAACTGCAACTTGACTGTTTGGCGGAGGCATTCAACTGCGAGGTAGTAATTCTAGTTATTTAGTAATTATTTATTTCACCTTTATTTAATCAGGATATCACTTGAGATAGAATCTCTTTTCCAAGGGAGACCTGGGTCAGGACAGCGCACCAGTTTACAGTTTAAATAGAAATAAAACACAACAGACAAACACAATCATCAAACACACAAGGAAGAGACTAAATCCAGCTCAAATAAAGCAGTTGCATTTCTATAAACATGAACGTCTTTACAAAATTCCATGACAATCCATCCAGTGACTATTCTACTTATTGACCTGTCTGTCCCGGTCCACAGGTGTGTGTCTTTCATGCATGTGAGGAATGGGCAGGCCTCGGTCAGTTGGAGGACTACCTGAGTGTTCTGGAGTACCTGCTCTGGGTCTTCACCCCTCTGGCCATCGTCTTCATCCTGCCCTTCCTCATCGTCATCCTCCTGTACCTCTCTATACTCTTCCTTCATGTCTACAAGGTATGCAAACCCTCTTTCACCCATCTGCACTCTCACGTCTAATGTTTACCTAATGTTTAGTATGTGTACTTGCAAGTAATGTATCAGAGGGATTTATAAGAAGAGAATAATAATGAGGTCCTGCAAGCCCAAACAGATCTGTTATTTGACAGTCATGTCCAGTCACAGTCATTAAATCGAAGCTTAAACAAAGGGGAATATTAGGAATACAGCGTTACGGACAAAGCTATTGAAATGACACCCAGGTTGCTGTTTTCCCATCCTCTCTTTGAGCTACTCCAAACCGTATACTTTCTGATGTTTTCTTCTAACAGAGGAAGAATCAGCTGAGGGAAGCTTACTGCAACAACCTGTGGGACGGAGCCAGGAAGACCCTGGCTACTCTGTGGGACGGACATGGAGCCATATGGCATGGTAAGACACCGTCATGGACTTCATTTATTGAAGATTCTGTCCCTTCAGATAGGATTTATACACTTGTTATCACCATCTGAGGTGAATCTGCACTTCTTCCTGTCAGTGCTGATATTGAGCCCCTGAGCTTGATGGAAGGCATATGTGAAGAAATGCGTGTCTTTGCCTTATACCTAAGCTTTGCAGTAGAAATGTGTTGTTTGTGTTTATCAATGTAGTATTTTATTTATTTCTTACTGTCTGGGGGCACCGACCTGTGAGAATACCCAAACAAACCTCTAATGTATATTTACTGTCGGCTTCCTCTTCCTCTTTCTGTCCCTGAGCACATGTACCTTATATTGTCTGTGCTTGCTAGTTTCTATATGAACAGTTATTATGGGAAATCAATTAACAACACAAAACAATGACAAATATTGATCCAGAAACCCTCACAGGTACTGCATTTAGCATAAAACAATATGCTCAAATCATAACATGGCAAACTGCAGCCCAACAGACAACAACAGCTGTCAGTGTGTCAGTGTGCTGACTTGACTATGACTTGCCCCAAACTGCATGTGATGATCATAAAGTGGGCATGTCTGTAAAGGGGAGACTCGTGGGTACCCATAGAACCCATTTACATATCTTGAGATCAGAGGTCAAGGGACCCCTTTGAAAATGGCCATGACATGTTTTCCTATATACGAAAAGCTAGTATGACACCAACGGATTCATTAGGTTTTCTAGTTTCATATGATGCCAGTATCTTCACTCTGAGCCCGCTACAACGTCCGACAGATCGATTGCATTAAAGAAATTAGTGGCGTTAAAAAGATTTTACGTTAATGTGTTATTAATATTTATATATATATATATATATGTATGTATGTATGTAAGTATATACATATATATATATATATATATATATATATATATATATACAGTATGGTATTATTTAGTTCTGTTTTCTCACTTTGCACCTTTTTTTCTAAATGCCATACATGTCTTGTCAAATTGGTGAATATGCTTACCACATTATGTCAACCAGGCGTAAGCCTGTGGGGAGATCATGCATGCGGTCGTGTGTGTGTGTGTGTATCTGTCTGTCTGTCCGCAGCTAATCTCTCATACTACTACACCCGTCAGCCTCATATTTTTTGTGCTCATTTGTGACTGTATGTTCAAGGACCTCTCGTGGTTGTGATGATTCACTCTTTTTGAAATACCTATCTTATTGACTGTTTTATAACATCATTGATTGCTGACACTTCACTCCTCTTTACGGGGCGATAGGGGCCGCAAGTGATCAACAACTGGTTCAGTAGCAAAAGGCATTTCCAGTAATCAAACAAGCCTTACCTGTTGCAGGCCACATTTTGGCCTCTGTCATGGATCAAAAACTAACATCCATAAAAAAGTTTGGTCTCATTTTGAACTGGAGCATCTGCAGATTAATTCTATACCCGATATGTTATGATCCACTAAAGTTAGGCACCATACGAAATGAATGAAGCCCTGTTTTTGTTATCTTCGCCGCCATCTTGACTGTAAGGAAGCCAGGAGGCAAAACTGAGTGAGATTCAAGTCTTCTTTGTTTGGTAGGGGAGAGGGAGACACACCTGGTGGAGATCTGCTCTCTACTGAGTGCACTTTTCTAGTTGGCTTGTGTTTGCATGTGTTTTCTAAGCTGTGAGTGCATTTAGCTCTCAGGGCCACAGTACTTATTCGCTTTTAATGGAATAACATGCATTCCTCATGTTCTCTGACGTGTGTACCAGGTTATGAGATCCATGGGATGGAGAAGATCCCTGACGACGGACCAGCACTGATAGTGTACTATCATGGAGCCATTCCCATAGACTACTATTACTTTCTGGCCAATGTTATCATCCAGAAGGGACGGCCCTGCCACTCTGTAGCCGACCACTTCCTCTTCAAGGTCCCAGGTACTCACATTGTGCTTCACACATGAATGCATACACCACTAATCTCCACAAGAACTGCTGATCTCCTCATATGTGCATCTGGTTTACTTTTCATTTTGTTGTTTTGAATTGCTTCTTTTCACACAAATTCAGGCTTAGCTAAAAGGTTTAAACTCTTAACTCCAACTTTATCTCAATCATGCAAGTCCACTGTTTAGACTTTCATATGTGTATTATAATCAAGGAGCAGCTTCCTGGTCTGAAAAGTGAAGCCAATGCTGAGGTGCCTTAAACTTCCATTCTTTCTAACAGCCAGCAGGGGGCGACTTCTCTGGTTGCAAAAAGAACTCTTCCCCTCGGCTCTTTCTTATCCTGCTGTGTCCTTTCCCTAAATCCCCCTGTCCCCGTTCCTCCAGGTTTCAAGTTACTGTTGGAGGTGTTCAGTGTGATCCACGGTCCTCAGGAGGAGTGTGTGCGGGCTCTGAGGAACGGCCACCTGTTGGGCATTTCTCCAGGAGGAGTGCGGGAGGCTCTGTTCAGTGATGAGACCTACCCTCTCATCTGGGGCAAACGCAGAGGCTTCGCCCAGGTCGCCATCGACTCTCAAGTGGTGCGTTGTTCTTCCTGAACTCTACTGTCATATAAAAAATATATATGACATGCGTGGGAGTAATGCAGTGATGCTCAAAGTGGGGTCCGTGTCCACTAAATAATTTGCTATAAATTATAAAGTTGTGCTGTATCATTAAAAAGTACATATCTACAGATGGGGACCATTTGCACCTATAAAACAAACATATTGTGTCCATTACTCCCACCCATGTTAGCTTTGGGCCAATAGAATAGTAAACCTCTGATATGATTGTGACTAGCGATGTTAATAATTAACCGTTTAACCGTTAACCGACATTAAGCATTTTAACTGATTAACGCTATCGTTTAAACCGGTTAAAAGAAATATTAATAATTAATTAAAAAGCTGAGAAAAACTCATCACTGTAAGGGGAAAAGCTGGTCCACCTTAAGAGAGTCTGAGCCGGCGTTACAGATACAGGAAGTTGGCTCGGGTCTTGAGCTCGCTTGAGCGGAGGAGTTGTAGCCTCGTAGCATTTATTCACTGTCAAATAAATGTACACACTCTGTCTGCCACACCTACGTTCACAGCTATAACGTCACACACACACACTCGCTGAAGTTTCGCTGCACTGACAGACCGTTTAACGGGTCCCTGGCCCGTACAAGTTAGAGAACCCCTGGAATAATGGACACAACATGGTTATTTTAATTGCGGAAATGGTCCCCATCTGTAGATATGTACTTTTTAATGATACAGCACAGTTTTATAATTTATAGCAAATTATTTCGTGGACCTCCTGACAGAGTTCCACGGACCCCACTTTGAGAATCACTGACCCAGAGGAATCTGTGATATAATCAAACTAACAGTGCGTTTCATTTGGTCGCTTGTTAAAGCTGCAGTTGGTAAATTGGAGCAAATATGAAAAAGAAATATTTTCATATTTATCACTATATCCTGACAGTAGTGCATGAGACAGATAACCTGTGAAAGAAATCAGGTTCCTCTGCCTCCTCCTGTGCTTCTATTGGTATTTGTAGGATTTCGGTCAAACTAGGCAGCGCTGATCAAATATGAATCAATATTCTAGTTACTGTAATGACTATTTCTTTCCTCAGATGTTGTCAGAAACATCTTGTAGTGTACTGTTTAGCTGTAATATGAGAGAGTTTGCTCCAGCTGATGGGCGGTGCTTGGTTTTGGCTCAACTGTTTCAATATAGCGGGGGCGTCACAAACTTTCAAATGGTTCATTCAAATTGTCTTAAAAACGGCATGTCTGGATTGTTCTGAATAACAGTTAACTAATTAGATTCTCGTTACTCTGCCCTTACAGTAAACATGCAGCATCCTTGTATCCATGTTAGACCTTTGCAGTGTAGAAAGAACCTCGTCTCTAATCTTCTCTCTCTTTCTTCCAGCCAGTAATTCCAATGTTTACTCAAAATCTGCGGGAAGGCTTCAGATCTCTGGGGACACTCAGTAAGTGTAGAAGAAAGCTCAAATCACAAAGATAGCTGATGGCATCACTGATGGACGCACACCTTGAACTTCACAAAGGACACAGTCACACGACATTCCATACACATGTTGCAGGTAGATGTTGTATCCAGCTGTTTGAAGAGCGTAGTGACACTCTCACTACTTACACGATACTTGTTAGTAGATATATTCAGTGTTCGTTTTGGTCTGCACATGCAAGTTTGACTATTACCAGACGTGTGGTAGCAAGGGCAGGGTGCTGACCTGACTCAGGTGGATATGAATCTTCTCTTGACATTTCTCCATGTTATATGCTTTCTCTCTCTCTCTCTCTGTCTTTTGTCATTCAGGATTTTTCCGCTGGATGTATGAGAGTTTTCGCATCCCTTTTGCTCCCGTCTACGGTGGATTTCCTGTGAAGTTCCGGACGTTCCTCGGTGATCCCATCCCGTATGACCCCAACGTAAACGCCGCAGAGCTGGCAGAGAAAGTCAGTGAGCTTTCTTTCTTTCTTCTCTTCTCTTCCATTTAAATAATGTGAGCATTGACCATTACACAGTCCATTGGGTTGAGTCTATAAGATTTCTAACCCTTGTGCCTCACTAGGGACATTTTGGGGTTTTAAATCTTTCGATCATTTTGGCTGTATTAATGCATATGGCATGCATTTTGGCAAGGGGGGGAGTTTTTTTTTTCTAATTTAGGAAGTTCAACCTCAGCTCCTATAATAGTAAGTCTATAACAGACACTCAGACCCGTAATATGTCCCCATTGAAACCCATTAAAACAACAGTTTTTGATCCCACAGCCGTTACTGCATAAAATAAAAAGAAAGAAAAAAAGCAGTAGATGACGGGATGAGAGACAACGTAGTGTAACGTTCTACAGACATAAGAAGGCCGCTGAATGAGAGAGGCATCCGCCGATACGTTACACGGAAACACACCGTGTTAATAACAAGCCGACCACCTCGCGGTACAGCTAGCTGTGAGCTGTGATCTGTTTTTAAAGTCAGGCATCTTGGCGGAGGTCTGTGCTTTCCGAGTGCCATTCTAATTTTGACTATTTTCAACCAGATTGAGGCATTTTCTCATGTTTGCCCTATTGGTAAAATATATGCTATTCTCCTGCTTTCCACTAGTGGCATCACTGCTGTATTATGGAGCACTGCAGTGTTTGATGCAATGCATCGAAATCAATGTTGTTGCTAATCATCGACATATCCCAGACTGTGAAAAAATAAACCCCTCTAGCATTTAGTATAGAGAGAAAACAGTGGTGTTATGTAAACAAACTGGCATGTAAAGGGTTACAAGTCTGAAAATTAATTACTATTTGGTAGTTATGATCAGGACTGATGTTGGTTAAAAGATTTAACTCGGTGAAAGTGGAAAATAATATGAATATATAGTATTTTAGTGCAGTTTTTTGAAGCAGACAGTTTTGTCCTCTAAGGACATCAGAGCAACTTTTTAAAGTGAGGCACAAGGGTTAAATCTGTGACTGTATTTTTTAGTTAACACTGTATTTGTCATAACAATGATATTATTGATTTTATATTACATTGTTTAGTACAGAATCTCACAGGCGTCATGGAGGAAAAAACTATTTGTGTGCACAGTGGCAGCAGCTCCCATCACTGTAATTCTAAATCTGTGTGAGCTGTTCTATAAAACAGCAGTTGTCCATCAGTCATACGCCGTGCTGTTGCTCCGCAGATACAGCAGGCGGTCCAGGCTCTGATAGACCAGCACCAGCAGATCCCGGGGAACATCCTGAGAGCCTTGTTGGAAAGATTTCACACCAAACACAAAGAGCACTAACACCAGCAGTGCAACAACAACAGAGACAAGCTATACGGTGCGTAACCAAAAGGACCCGTCACGTCAGCTCAGACGGCTGCAGTGTGCACAGGTTTGGTGGCCTCACACGTTGGAATATTTGCACAGCTTTCTTCTCAACACTACTGACTGCAGCTGCTGAGGTTCGTTTGACACACTAGTTCTTTGTATCGCACCTTTCTCACATGTTTCCTTGCGACTTATCTGGTGAATCTGTTTCAAAGCTACACCTCGTGAAGTTGTGATATTGGACTTGACAATAATCATACCTCAAAAAACGATAAATGAAAG
This sequence comes from Sebastes fasciatus, assembly GCF_043250625.1. Taxonomy (NCBI): domain Eukaryota; kingdom Metazoa; phylum Chordata; class Actinopteri; order Perciformes; family Sebastidae; genus Sebastes; species Sebastes fasciatus. The sequence goes on along the minus strand of NC_133805.1, from coordinate 30,286,711 downwards.
GATAATTATTTTTTCAAAACAGACATGCACAATATCTAATTCAGTGTGTTGTGATGTCTTTGTCGTTGATGTTCTCAGTTTAAATATATGGGATTCAGGCAACTTCTTTTTATTGGAAATTGTGATAGAAGTACATTTATGTCATCATAATGTTGGTTAGTCAATACATTTGGTTTATTGTCCTTTACCTATAAATTGCAGTGACTATGCAGACAATTGTATACTTAACATCACTCTGAGTTTCACTCGACCTGGAGCAAGCACACACTAATTCCTGACTCGACAGGCGGAGTAGACGGAGCTGAACGCAGCGGCTCAGTTGGCCCACTATAAAAGGCGTTTTGGTTTTCATGTCTTTAAAGTTGGAGTTTCCGGTATGAGCCAGTATAGTTGCCCCAGGTACATACCAGACACTGACCTAAAGGTTAAAGGAGTATGACAACATGGTGTAACTTGTATGTAGAGTTAGGTCTAGGTATTGTTTAAGAGATTACGATACCAGTACCAGTAGGAATGGGAATCGCAGAACATTTTTTGGACGCGCCACCATTTTTGGAGGGTAGCGTACGGAGCTACAGTAGACTGTCATTATCTGTCAATCGTTCATCATCACAAATGGATAAAGTACGTTCGAAAGACAAATGCCCATATAAAGAGAAGCTGACAGACACAAAGGGGCGACTTATTACAAAATTGAAGTTAGTTTATGATCTCCATCCTTATGAATTAGGAGGACCTTAACAGTTTTCCACCCATTACAGTCAATGATGTGTTTTGGCGTAAGTGAAAACCTGTCAGCAGTTCACAATATGTAAATCTTTCGGAGGCCGATGTCCAGTTTAAAAACGGGCGGGTGTATGACATTAAGATCTACAAGCCAAATGCCAACTACACAATCATCCGGACAAAGATAAACTAGCTAATGTTATGCAAACAGAATACTAAGAAAATGTTGACTAATACTGCATATCTAATCTACCGGTATCTTGCAAAATGAAACCCATAACATTAGCCTACCTTTGTGTCTGACTGTATACTATACAGTATATACTACAATTCAGCTTTTGAATATGATTCACTGTGCAGTGTTTAGTGTTATCTTTTGAACAGCCAGCGGATGACACTCGTACACTTTATCCTCCAAAAATGGCCAATTTACTGTTGGTGACGTCCCATTCCCATTCCTTATACCAGTACCCTTAAAGTGATACCGATACCAAGAGAGTACTTCATTTGATACCTTTTTTTCTACTTCTTTCGAGACCCATCATGTGACTGGAAGCTGTGTGTGTGTGTGTATCCAACTGACTAGCTGATCACCACCGCTCTGCACTCATTTGGCGGTTACCGCAACAATGTCGTTCTGCCATCGTGGGTCGGTACGCCGTTGTCGCGGAAGCATAACGTACACCCTCACGTTATCTCTTTCCTAGGATGGCGAAGGCATGACCCTCACTACTCTGCCTCTTATTGGATTACCCTGACGTTCTTACCCTAACCCTAACCAATCTCACTCCTCATGCCTAAACCTAACCAACGAAGGCAAGTACCAGTACTACTAGCCAATCGGAGGCAGAGTAGGGCGGGTCATGCTAGGAAAACAAAATTTGACCTCCGGTTCCCCCTAAGATTAATACTGTTAACTCTGTCAGCACTGCTGCCATTGTTAGCAACGTTAGCCATCGTCATGTTGCGAGCCGTGTGCAGGCAATCCCAGCTGTTTGGGTTGTAGCTGCTGTGGCAGTGGGCCAATCACACTTGACATTAAATCAAAGGACGCTTGTGGTGATTGGCTGCTGCAGCAAAACCATACAAATAGTCCTTTCTTCCAGATCTGGGTACAAAAAGGATCGAATGCAGGTGACGTTTGACTGGAGAAGTTTGGATACTCCTTGATACTGGGTTATTTCAGTCGATACCTTAAAGGCATCGTGTACCGATACTCAGCCCTATATACACACATACAATAGAAAACAGCATTCTTCATTCTAGAGATCACACAGTGTTCATTATATTGACTATACATAAATTCCAGTGGGTTTCTTTATCCCTCAATTCATTGATGAATTAATGCAGATAATGATGCTTTACGCTTTATTCTTCAGGCGTCTTACTTTTTTTCTAATTTCCTGGAAAGTGTCCCAATCATTTAAAAAAAATAAAAAAAAATAATCTGTTGTGTCGTTAATAATTAGGACATGTCTTAGAAATTGGCTATCTAACTTGGTAGTAGAGTTATAAGAAAAAGGGTGGGAAATTATAGGGACAAGGAGAATGTTCTTTCCCCCCTGGATATTAACGACTGCTTATAACCTCCACCGACCTCCACTCTTCAGCTACCATGTTAAACACTGAATGGAGCAGGTCTTTAACCAGCTGAACACCTTGTCCATTCCCCCTATAAGTAGTCATTCAATAGGTACATACTAGCTAATTTACTCAGGAAAGTTCCAGGATATCAATGGACTGTCAAAATAAAGCGTTACCTAATGAACCTGTAAAAATCAGTAATGAAAAAGTCCCAGTTATGTAAACAGTTGTAGTCCTTTCACTAAACGTAGTTCTTCTCACACTACAGTAGCTTCTAACTGACTGTAGACAGAGGCTGGACAAAATAACTAGAACACCTGAGACCGTCACAGAGGTGTCGATTCACCTCTTTGTGAAGTTTATGTAGTATAAAATGACATTATATTGTAATGTGTTCTTTTTATTTTGTCTATTTTGCACAAATATATATTTCCAATAGAATTGGGCTTTAAAATGAACCAAATCACAGACATATGGTAGATAACTCCTGGTATGATTATTTCTCTTCTTTTTTTTTATTGTCAGTGAACCGTCCACTGTTAACTGAGGGATTATTTTGGGTGGGCCTGTCACGATAACTACTTTTGTTGGAAGATATACTGTCCCCGAAATAATTGTGCCATTTTATACCACTGATATATAATGACAATATAATAGCATAAGAATGCAAGTACATCCTTTCAAAGAGCAATGAACTTTTAATTCTTAACAACATTCAGACATTGGCAGTGGAATGTGAAAAAAATTACAACAATCTAAATAAATAAAACAAATAAAATAAAACCACACAACCAAAAACAATAAATAAAATGGACTCTCGTACTCTGTTAACAAAAATGTGCAATGTCTGCACAATGTCCAAGTCTTATTATGGTAGAGGAAACCCCGCCGTTTATTCTAGGATCATGTTGGCTAAAATCCTGGTGACATTCGTATTATCATTCGTAAACAAAAAGGCGTGTAAACACAACGAGCAATATGGAGGTCAGCAAAAATGATCGAGGTCATGTCCATATATATCGTACGATAAGTCAATGACTTAAAAATATCGAGGTCATGTTCATATATCGTCAATAATGTAAAAATGATCAAGGTCATATCCATATATCGTATGATAAGTCAATAACGTAAAAATGATCGAAGTCATGTCCATATATCGTACGATAACTCAATAACGTGAAAATGATCGAGGTCATGTCCATATACCGTACATAAGTTGATAACGTAAAAATGATCGAGGTCATGTCTATATATTGTACGATACATCTATAACGTAAAAACGATCGAGGTCATGTCCATATGTTGTAAAATAACTCGATAACATAAAAATGTTCAAGGTTATGTCCATTTATCGTACGCTAAATTGATTACATAAAAATGATCCAGGTCATATCCATATATCGTACGACAAGTTGATAACGTAAAAATGATCGAAGTCATGTCCATATATCGTACGATAACTCAATAACGTGAAAATGATCGAGGTCATGTCCATATACCGTACATAAGTTGATAACGTAAAAATGATCGAGGTCATGTCTATATATTGTACGATACATCTATAGCGTAAAAACGATCGAGGTCATGTCCATATATTGTACATAAGTAAGTAACGTAAAAATGATCGAAGTCATGTCTATATATCGTACGATAACTCGATAACGTAAAAATTATCAAAGTCATGTCTATATATCGTACGATAACTCGATAACGTAAAAACGATCGAAGTCATGCCCACATATCGTACAATAAACCGATAAGGTAATTACCATGACAGGCCTAACCTTGGGGTTGTCAGTGTCAGACCATCTCATGTTGATTGCTTCCAATTGTACAACCTTTTTAATACAGTATATTGATTTTGTTGTAAGAAGTTTCCATTGGCTCAGAAGCAACAGCAACCATCTTGTTCTGAGACCATTAGTTGATCAACTCAAAATGAATCAACGCCGATTTATGTTACCGTGAGGATTTGCTGCTTTTCTTTTGATATTGGACTTTTGGTCGGGCAAAACAGGACATTTGAAGACATTACTTTGTGCTCCAGGAACTCACGATAAAATGCATTTTACACTATTTCTTTTGACATTTTACAGATTAAAACAATTCATGGATCAATTGAAAGAAAAAAATCAATTGATTAATCAATAATGAAATTATTCGTTGTAGCCCTTTAAATAGCAGTGGACTTTGATGTGCCATACCTCTGAAAATGCCAAACGAGATCTGATAGGTGAGCTGATGCAGTAGGTGCCTTTTATCAGTCACAGGTAACTGACAAACTGAGGATAGAATATGACTAGTAAACTATATTTAGTTAAAGAATATCAAATAGATGAAAGACATAAATTACCTTTGAGCAGAGGGCAGGTTTTAAAATTCTGTTTGAAGATACCAGCACTGTCAGCTCTCCTCAACTCCTCTGTCAGGCTGTTCCAACAGCTCAGAGATGAGAGCTAAAAGCTGCCTTACCAAAGGGTTTCACTGTGGAATGACTCTTAAAGGGACAGTGTGTACGATTTGGTGGTATCTAGTGGTGTGGTTGCAGATTGCAACCAACTGAGTACCCCTCCGCTCACTCCTCCCTTTCCAAGACTGCGGTACCGTGAGCCGCCGAGTGCAAAAGCGTGGTAACGCTGTTAGCCTCGCTCAGAGGCCATCCTTACCATAATAACACTACTTTAGGAGCACCGGAAGTCAGACGGCGGCTGGCGGTATCACAGTTTTGCACTCTGCAGCTCACGTTACCGCAGTTTGACGAGCGTTTCGGAGAACTACCGTGGCCTTCAGGTAACATCAAACCACAATAGATGCTCTGTAGAGCCAGTGTTTGGTTTGTCCTCTTCTGGGCTACCGTAGAAACATGACAGAGCAACATGGCGGACTCCATGAAGAGGACCTGCTCCCCATATAGATATGAAGGACTCATTCTTATTTTCAGGTCATTTATACACATTAATGAAAACATAGTTGTGAATATTATATTCCATTTCTGCCAATAGATCCCCCGAAATGCTACACGCTGTTACTGAGAAGGGTACAACACAGAAGAACTGACATTAAAGGAATACTTCAATCCCCAAATGATCTTTTATATATCAATTACTCACCCCGCGTTACCTTGAATTCTTGAATAAAACTTTGTTTTTCTGTCACGCCAACGGAGAATCACAAAAACGGAGAAAAGTCTTGAATGAACTGAAGTGAACGGAGGCCGCGTTTAACAACAGCTAAACTATGTCGAAAGAATCCGTTAACAAAACGCAGGCGCGCTGCTCACGTGTGAGAGTCCAGACGAGTCCAAAGTGTTTTAAACAGTCAGGTTTTAGAGAAGATGCATGTGTTTGGGAAGTAGTGAGCATCCGACTGGATAAATGAGACCTGGATTATACCACATGAGTTGGGTGAGAGTTTGTAAACGGATGTTTTGATATAGTTTTGTGCTGTTAAACGTGACCCTCTAGTTAAGTCTTTTTTTTCAAGAATTCAAGTTACCACGGGGGGGTGGGTATTTGATTTACAAACGGTCATTTTGGGGGTGAAGTATTCCTTTAAAGGCGGGTAAATAGAAATGTTCTGCAAATAAGTCTCAAGTTGAATTCAAGTAAATAAGATTAAATGAAATGATCACTGTAAGAAAACATGTTATGCACTTCAGTGTGATTTCTATAATTGTGGGCCTACTGTATAGATGTGTGTTTGTGTGTGTATGTGGTCCAACAGCCAGGGAACAGACCAAAACTGAGCCTTTCAATGACAGCTCATACCACCAGCAGCGTCCACTCACAGAACTCAAGTATCTTCTCACTGTAATATTTATCATATCCCTATAAATAGTGATCTGTCACTTTATTGTATACATTGCATGAGTATGTAAATGTTGTGATTCAAAACATGGTTTTACACACATAGTCATCAAAGTATCACTGCCAACTCTGATTATTTTCATTTTTAAAGAATCCTTTGTGAGACCAACTGTGTTTTTGAGTGATGTCTAACGGGAGGCTTTTCCTTCTGTAACCTGGTTGCCTTTTTATTTCCATATTTATGGATTTCATTCGTTTTGAAATGATCTAACATGTCTTTTTAAATTATGTCAATATATAATTGTTGCACTTTTAAATATTGAGATTCAATCCAACCTGTTAATAAATCTATTTTATTAAGATGTTTCATTCAAATTCCTTTCCGCTGTTTATTTGATCAACTGTATTATCACAGTGGTTTGTGCTGGCAGTAAGTTAGGTGGCTTAATGAAGACTGAGAATAGTAGTGTGGAGATATAGAAGGGTGGTTACTGAATGCACATCTAATCCAATATGCCAGGCGCAAGATACCACATTGGTGAAGTATTTACACACTGGATTATAGTTCATCAGTCCCTTCAGGATTTCACTGGCTTTTTTTGGGATTCCTAAAATGCCTCATTTTGTGGCAGCTTTTCTAAAAAATTGTAATGCATGTTGGGATGTGTTTAGGTGTTTTTTTTGCTATATAAATTGCAGGAGCAAGTCAAAATTGCAAAAAATAGTTGCAATATTTTTTTTTAATATATATAATTCAGTAAAAATCAAAGGCAACTTCTCCAAGTGAGAATAAAACTGCACTGTTTTGAGTGATCTAAGTAACTTTAACAAAAAGGCTCAGCATTACAAAAATTCTTACAAAATATACTTTTATTTATAAATGAAGATGTGCACCTGGGGTATTCCACAAAGCTCACAGTCAAACTAGCATCAAATATTAAAATGCACAGAACATTCATATTTGTTAATAACAATTACAAACCTAAAACATTGAGCCTGTTCAACAGCTGACATGTACCTCACAGGAGAGATGCACCGATTATATATATTTTTTTTAATTTGACAAAAAGGATCATTGCAGAACAGAGCTAATGATGAGGTATCAAAATATTCACGTTTTGAGTGTTTCATATTCAGAACATGTTCATCTTCATGCGAACACACATTAAGAATACGGTTCATGTGAAGTGCTGTAACTACATTTATGATCAGATCGACACATGTTCTGTTACACAGACTGGTGATGGTTATGGAAAGTTAAGTTACATCTTCTCTCTCGTATAATTCCTAAGCCTCCGGCTGTGTGACTACCACTTCACTCAGAGCAGCTGTCAATCACAGCTGTCAATCATGACGTCTCACCCCGTTTTTATAGCATCAAATAACTAATTAAAACCAAACTGATCAGAGAAATGAACACTTGAACATACATCAGCGTGATAAAAACTACCTAATATGACAGAAACCATCCTTGGGTTTTAAAGATGATAAAAATTGTATTTGAGGTGTACCTTGACTTTTTATTTTTACCCATGTCCCATCGGCTAACATGGAGGACGGGGGGATAGCTGCTCTGAATGAAGTCGTCACACAGCTGGAGGCTCAGGAATTGTACTTTTTGCTTTAAACTACCCTGCTCCCCTTACTATTTAAACTAATTATTATTTATCTATTTATTTAAAAAAAACTTTTTTGCTAGTGTGCCCCTTTAATATATATATATATATTGTAAAATATATAACATAAGGTAACATTCACAGGCTGAAAATTTAGGCATGGGCCACCATGACTGAAGGAATGAAGTGGAAACACTGATATATGTTACTGATACTGTAGCTATACTGTATGTGACAGAGTGTGTGTGTCTACCTGCAGCAGATGTGCTGTCCTTAACATGTAATATCATCCAGATGTAGTGAGGTTGTATTCAAAACCACTGTCTCGTACATCCTTGCTCTCACGTGGCTCTCCGAGATTTGCCGTAAACGGCAACGCAGACTCAGAATCACAGATCCTCTCCCCCCCACTCCTTTAACCTTTTCCTAATTTTAATATGAAATTCACATAAGTGGAACACAACATAAGTCAACTCTTTTTTTCCCCTTATCCCACTCCCAAATTGTGATTCTCTGCCTGACATGTTGTTGCTCTGCTGCACCTTCAGGTGGTTGATGACTGCTACTACATCCTGATGGAGGACCGCTTTTCCAAACAGGGGCCATAACTGTTAAAGGGAAAGTGACCTTCCTTAATGACTGACATGTTAGTGATACAAGGGGATGACTTGGGCTCAATGTCCACTTTAGATCAATATTCTATCTTTTTCACAATATCTGTGTAAAGCACATTCAGGGTGCCGCCTAGATTGCCTTCTTTTTCTTTTTACTTTTAGTACATACTGAAGTTGCCCTTAAAAAGTACGTATTGTTGCATGCAGTATGCATACAATTGGGACATACTACTTTGCCTTGAACTTTGACCCCTCTGGCTCATATATTCCACTGCATAGAGGATTGTGGGTCCGAATAGCCAGAAAATGTTGCATGTTGATAATACTATCTGCTGCCTCCAAGTCCCCATCTAAAAACAGCACAATCATCTGGAATATTTTTTTGTATATACTTTTGTAAATAATTAAGAAATATATAAATATAAAAAATAAATTAAAAAAATAATAAAATAAAACTCATTTTAATATGGTGTAAAGTAATATGTAAATGAAACAACTCCATTTGAAATAATGTCATATTATAATTGAATTAGCTCATTTGACATATGTCAACAGTGAGACCACAGTTGTGGTTCATGAAGAAAAGTGTGTTTGGACCCATAAAATGTATCATAAGTTGTATTAAATAATATTATTTAGTAATTACTTTTATGTCAAGATGGGTAATAACACTGTGTATATATTTATCAAGCATTGCACTGCAAATTTTAACATAAATCCAAAAAAACACCCATTTATAACATGTAACATATGCAGCACTAAAGCACTATATGTCTGACCTTGAGGAGGTTTTAACACCTTTACTCCTTCAACTGTGTGATTACATGTTTATATTCATAAATGAATGTTTTAATCAGGTTACCACAGCAGATCTGGGGCCAGCTAATATTTAATTAGCTGTCAACACAGCACAGAGTGTGTGAGAAACAGGAAGGCTTTAATAGTGGCCCAGCGGCTGCAAACTTCATCTGGCCTCCATGAACTCTTTCAAGGGGTTGAGTGGGCTGATAGGTCCATTATGCTGCTGAAAGTAAATGTCATTTTTACAGGAAATGGAGAAATTCAATTCACTTTTTTCAATGGCAACTGTTGCTTAACATGAGTGTGTATTGTTGCAGTGTGAGGTCAACCAGAGAGGAATGAGAATCTCTGTGCAGACAGGTTTACAAAATGGCAAACACAGTGGAGTATATATATATATATAGACTCACATTTCAGTAACTTTCTTATTAAGCTCCGTCAAATATTACTGATTCACTTCACTTCACTCTGTGACTTCAGTTTTTAATTTCAAGTTCATTTTATTGTCCTTGAATTTAAACTCTTCTTGCAGCCAGGTGTAACATAAATAAAGTTTGTATCCTTAAAATCCTGTAAAATGGACAGGATCTATGAAGGGTCTTTGATTTTAGTATGTAGTATGTTGAAAAATTTCATTAAAAAAGTCATAGTATAGTTTGTCGAAAAAATGTCATGTACCTCAAGTACCTCTCTGCAGTTCATCTGGTGTAAATGATTCTCTTGTGAGATTATAAGAGCATGTTATTAAGTAAGAAGATTACCGGAGCCTGACATCCTCTCATGTGTTGTTGACCAGGGGCCGAATTTGAACTGAAAGCGCCGGCACTCTGCTGATACTGCAGACCGTCCCCAGCCTCTGAAGTGTCCTCCTCCGTCCTCCAGTAATAGCATCTGACAGCCACTTTAACATTTAAACTCTGCCTTCATACTACTGCAGCAACCTGTACCTCCGCCTCCACCTGCAGATTCTGGCAGACAGCTGTAGCCCGAACCACCACCTACAGCTCTTACCAGCAACCTACTCTGTCTCTATATAGCAGCAACAACTATTGTCTATGTAAAGATATAGAGGAGTGATGTCTACTTGAGCAGAGAATGAAGTCACTCACACTGTTTGTGTTGTAATCTGAGCTTTTCCGTGCATTGTTGACATAGCCTGGCCGGCCACGCGTTCCTTTTTAGTGCATGTGAGCGTGCCCCACTTGCTAGCTCACAGGCTCACCTCTGCACAGCTCTCATACAGCGGTTACAGCTGATAACGCCGTCTCGACTGACGGTGTCACCTCTGAAGCATAGCATCCATCCAACGGTCCCCCCCAGGTAAACAATGTTAGCTCTGTCAGCACTGTTGCTTTCACTGTTAGCACCGTTAGCTATACGATCCGCAAAAGAAATGCTCCCAATCTCGCATGTAGCACCTTTAAATGGCTCATTTCAGGTTCATACTTGTATTTCGGGTTTCTACTAGAATATATTTACATGCTTTAATGTTCACATTATTTTCCTCATCCTGTCTGTCTGAATATACCTGTATTCACCTTCTGTCTACCTTTGCAAAGGTAGTTCTAAAGCCGTGGGCGGAGATACTCAGATGGGGGCGGTATATTCTAATGAGCCTGCATGTGACATAGGAAGGGGAGCCAGGTCTGATTGGCTTGTTGAATCACGTTTTCTGATCTAGACAGCCCACAAAAAACTGACCGGGTCGTCTTATTTCACAGTTTGTGGGTCGGTAGACACTCCAGATACCCAGATGGATGTGCACAACACTGAAAAAACAAGTTTTTCATGACGTCCCCTTTAAATATTTTGTGAAGTGTGACCGAGGTTTGATACTCAGATAACTGGCTAATCCACTTATCTTATTTTGTGATACAGGCCCCCCGGTCATAACACCTGGTTTCTGCATGGCACTATTATCCTCAATTCTAAGAGAACAAAATGTATGCAATTTTCAGAATTTGGATGCAAATTTTACTCTGATACATACTGACCTTGCTGCACAGTAGGTTTCCATCTTCAGGAACAAAAATAAATAAATAAATAAGTAAATACAATTATTATTCTAATCCCAGAATGCTCTCGCTTTAACTTCACAGAAAAAAAATGCAAGAACAAAATGAACAAACTTGAGACCAGAAAAATTACCACAGTGTACTTTATTAAATGAATTTTGGTAGTTTGTGTTGCATTAGATTCAAATAAAAATTTACAAAAATCCCATATATACAAAAATGTAATTTTGATCATGTTCATCACTCTTGATTTATTTTTACAATAAAATTTACTTTTTCCCCATTGAAAGAATTTTTAGCACTTCAGACTTTCATCACACAATGCAACTTACTGAAAAGACCAATTTTTTTTTTGTCTTAAACATTTGTATCTTTTTTTTTTTTTTTTAAATACACCACATACACCACATTTATCGTTTTTTTCTCTGTAGTATATCGTCATAGTTACAGCCATCGTGGTGGCGTCAAACCTCTAAAAGACACCCTTCACAGTCAGAACTCAAAAAGAGAGGAATGTTCTTTTTTAGCGTGTACACTTTGCATACATTTATTTACAGATAAGCTTTTTAAGTTGATCAGTTCACTATCTGTGGTATCCATGTTCAACCGTCTCTCTAAACAGACATCTGTACAGAATGATTATACAAGTGTGATTGGTATCCTGTCAGTAATTCACCTGCTGGTTACTGTGCTTGTACTAAAGCTGAATTGTCTCAGTTGTAACTGCTGACCACTGCTCAGATCTTTTCCCGACCATCCAAACCAAATAGTAATTTTCTCTGGTTACACAGCTGTGGGCTAAGAGTTAAAAAAAAAATGGACTTCTCTGTTGTGTTTGGCTGGTGTATCCAGACCTCTACAGCAGAGCTTTGATCCACTACAGCTGGTGAACGGAGACAGCCTGGGGGTGGGGGGCCGAGACACTCATAAGAAACTCGGCCTGTTCACATCTCAGAGAGCTACAGAGGCCGTCTCCGATAAAATTACGCTCCCATACAATTAAACTGCATTCTCAATTACGTTTCGAGGGAAACATATTTTCTCCCGGATTACGGTCGCAGTTTAAAACACGGGGTTAACTTGATAAATTGAAACGAAACAAAACGAAAAAAGGCAACAAAACTACTTGGTTAGTACAAACAGCATAGTTTGGCTTAAAACGAGTATGTATCTTTCGTTATTGAAGTAAAATAAGTCAACGTTGACTTTTGGTTTCACACGGACAGTCATCTCCTGAGTGAAAGTCTTGTGTTTGTTGGACCCATCCATCCATTTATACGTGGAACGTAATTTTAGGAGTGTCATTAGAAACGTATTTGTGGTGGGTCAAAAACAAACATAATCCAGGGAGAAAATATGTTTACTGACAATGCAGTTTCATTGTATGGGAATGTAAGTTTTAGGAGAGCAGGCTGACAAAGGTCATAGAAACACAATAGATTATGGCTGTGTGAGCGGAGTGGTACCGAAGCACGGGTCACTCTTTAGCGTCTGTAGGAGACTCACTGGGCTTTCAACTATAACTCCGATGTAAACCCTCCCAGTTGAGTTATTCTGGCGACGTTAACGTCCAGCCTGATATCACAAAGTGTGTCCACCAGAGGATAGTGTGTCAGTGTCATGCTTTGTCTCACAGAGGCGTGAATATTACACGCCTTTATGAAGGTGCAGCAGCCTACCGGCAGGGGGCAACAAAACCACTTAGTTAGGTTTAGAAAAACGTTGTGGTTGGGCTGAAAATAAGAACGTAAACTAAAAAAAATAAAAATATGTATAGAAACAATGTAACATCAGTATGGAAACCAAGTGACAAACATCACCAACGCAACTTGTAAAACAAAACACCGGTCTCGATCACCGGTCTCCTGGTTGAAAATCCTGGGCTTGTTGGGCTAATCCACCTCCCTTACCACCATAAGTGGTCTTTCTCACATATGATTCGATTCTGAGCGTATATATTCACGCGGATAGATTTACATTGCAGTCAGTACAGACTACAGGGCGTGAAAATGACACACCTAAAGCAAGAAGAATTCACACGCCCTTTTGTGCTCCCGGGCTGTTATGTCACTAGACGTAACAAACAGAGTTATTTGAACCCAAACCATGGTCTTTTTTTTTTCTAACCCTAACCAAGTAGTTTTATTGCCTAAACCTAACACAATGCACAATGAAGAATTGCAGCGGAAACAAAGAGAAGGAGAAATAGAGAAGTTTTTCGTACAGTGACTGAGAAACAAAGGGAATGTAATGGGACATGTTTTTTGAGTGTTGCGGATACGTTGCGTATTTGTTTCTTTACAGCTACAGCCCTGTCACAACTGATGGTTTACAACCAAAGACAAGCAGCAGTCAGCCATGTTTCCCACAGGATGGACGACCAAAGTCTATACAACCTCCCTGTGGGACAATGACTCAGTCCTAGTATAAGCACAGTAATAACACATTATTATTATTGAATGGTGTAAAAAGAACACACGCACAAATCCCAACCCAACCCCCCACCCCCACACACACATACACACGCTCACACACACACACACACACACACACCACGGGCAAACCAGAGAATCAAGCTGTGCTTTCAGTACAGCCTCAAACAATGTCCTGGATGATGAGGTCGAAATAAAGACAAAAATATAAATATATTCTCTTTAAGGCAAACAAAACATAGAAAGCAGCTTTTTAAGAGTTATGACCAGAGTGAGGGAGGGAGTCCGTTGATGTGTCATGTCGTTTATGATACACTTCCTGCAGTGAGCAGGATACCCACCACCAGTCACATGTTGACAAGACCTTGTGGAACATTAATCGAAGATTCTCCTTTTTTTATGACAGCGCACAAATGTCGAGGCAGACCAAACCCTGCATGCTGAAATGGCTCTTTTCTTTACTGACAAAATATTTAATCCAAGGGCCAGATGCATGAGGAAAAAAAGTGTGTAATGTTTCAGTTTGGCACATTGTCTGCAAATTTGAAAATTAACATTTCACATTCAATGTCATTATCATTATGTCAGTGATATTTTGTATGGAAGCTCTGACAAGCAAGTGAGAAAAAAAAGTGAATCTGTGATCCAGTTTCTAATTGATCTAAATTGTTTTCTCTTCTGTGTTTATGACTTATGAACAGGTGAAAAAAAGGTTTCACCAGGATAAAATCCTTTAATCAACAACTCCACAATTATTTGACTCGTAATAACTCCAAACTCAGACCTCCGGTGTGTCGAACATCTCAGCTTCAGTTTGGTTTAATTTACCGAGGTTCAGTGATACGGAACACTCTGCCATTTCATGTTTTAAAGTTGTCACCAGAAGAATTTAAGAAAGCTGTTAAATGTTTGTTTTCATCTCCCCCAATGTTTTCCTTATGGATTATCTCGGGAAATTGCTTACTGATAATGAGTTTTTTTACTGATGATATTACAATGTGAATCTTAATTCGATAAAATTCAATAAAAATCTCCAGTGCATACCGTAATCAAATTTATTAAATTGATAAAATAATAAAATAATAATAATCTGTACAAGTTATCTTTTTGTCATCTGTGAAAACAGGAAAGAGAAAAAGTGTTTGTCGTTGTAATACTCATTTTGTCCACAAGAGGCTGAAGTGCACCACGACCCCGTGTTCTAAATAGGACTAAAAGCATTCAAGTTTTCTTGCCAAAACTGTAGAAAAATTCACATGGCAAAACTTTTTTCACTTCTTTCACAGATGAAATAAAAAAGTAAGGAACTTAGATTATCCGGGCAAAATCTTTTGTTCCCACCCGTTCTTAAGTCATAAACACAGGAGAGAAAACAAATTAGATCAGACTTAGATAATGGGTCACCAGAATCTTTTTCCCCCTTTGCCTCTCATGGCTTCTGTACTTCGGAGTACACTGAATATGATTTGTTAATAGAATTTTCCATTTCAATATAAGAAATTTGAGTGGCTTACAACAACAGGGATCTGAGGCTGATGTGTCACCTGTGTTACAGAAGAGAAGGTATTGCCTGTGAGAAGGTGGAGGGTATTCTGTCCATGAAACAAACTGAGGTAGCTTTATGTTCAGTATATATATATGAGTACACACCATTACAGTATATCAGTATATGATAGTTCATGAGATGCTGATGAGTAAACAAAGGCTACACTGGATTTGGGAGACACTGCAAAATAAACTTACATGAGATGCTTTGGCATCCCCCTTACAAATAAAATAAGGCTGCACACAGTATAGGCTACAAAGAAAATGTCCCTTTCCGACCTTCAATCTCATGAATCCGCGATGATTCTGTTCACCTGACTGTCAGGCAAACAAGTGACATCGTGTCAGATTAGATAAAATAATGGCAATGCTTTCAGTGACTGTACATTTTATTGCATGAACTTTTGAGAACGATTTTTTCCACAACCCCCAATGCTGGCAGATAAACCCTCTGAGGACCTCTGCTGGTGAATTATTCAACACTATTATAGAAGATTTCTGCTGTAGTAATTCTACTAAAGAAAGGTCTGTCCAATGTGCCACCTCGCACACTTTCAGCTGTTCTTTGAGCTCTTGGCCTCCTGTCATCTGTAGCACATATATCAGGCCAAAATTAACTAAACAATTATGAATGAAAATGAATAGATTCTTGTCGGTGTGGATTTAGTTTGATGGCTTCCTGAACGGGCAGAAATCAGATATAAGCTGAGCTCCTGCTGTGCCGTCTAAATGCTCTGAGTCTAACAGTATTGTGTCATCCTGAAGCCTGTGCTTTTCTTTTCTACTGGGACAGTTCAAAAGTACCTGGTGTCTACATTACCCACAATGCAACTCGAACGACTGACAGTTCAGTCAGGTGTGTCATGTGTCAGGCTATGGTCTCACCAACTGGCGTATGAATGACACGGCAATGTGTAAGTCATTTTGCGTGCAATAACAACGCCTTTTGTTGCTTTCGGCGTGTCATTTCATACCGTGTACTCTGTACAGACTGTAATGTGAATGCATCCGAGTGAATATGCCACGCTCAGAGCTAGTGACGTAGGATAAAAAAGTGAGAAAGACTGCTCACGAGAGGAGGATGAGTCGGTGTTTTTGTCCCAAAGTGTTGTTATTTTGAAGTTCTGTTAGTGACGTGATTTGCGTACTTATGTTACGTTGTTTATGTACGCATTTTACTTAGTTTAAACCCAACCATGAAGTTTTTTCCTAAACCTAACTAAGTGCTTTTGTTGCCTAAACATAACTGTGACCCCGTGGCGTATAAATGATATGCGAAAAGCCTGAAATGCATTATCATGACACGCGGAATGTCCTTAAAATGTTGTGCTATCTATACGCCTTCCCATGAGATCAGGAGTGCTATGCTAGCAGCGGCTAATGTAGCCTGGAGCCTCTAACCTGCAGCAGAGATGAGCAGCGGGCTGCAGAGGTCTGGTGAGCTCTAACTTCTTTCTAACTCCACACCTCCAAATTGTGTTTATTGTCAAACTTGTAGTCTTCAGCCCCAACCAATCGCT
This sequence comes from Sebastes fasciatus, assembly GCF_043250625.1. NCBI lineage: Eukaryota > Metazoa > Chordata > Actinopteri > Perciformes > Sebastidae > Sebastes > Sebastes fasciatus. The sequence goes on along the minus strand of NC_133805.1, from coordinate 30,270,052 downwards.
GACTGAATGTAACCAATTTCACACAGCTTCCTCTGGAGCCACAAGAAGGCTTTAAACAACTCATATTCACTAGCACTCCCCAAATCCCGTGGACAGTCTGTGACGTGTAAAACTTGTAAAAAAACAAACAAATTAAGTAAAAGGCAAGAAAACAGGTTAAAACAACTGAAGCAGCCATTAACCAAAAAATGTCCTCTATAAACTGCTCAGTGCAGTAAAACACCACACACACTGATGAGAACATACACTCGCACGCACTCTCAGTAATGTGGCAACAAGGCAAATGAATAAGCCTAAACAGTATGTATTTAAGTACTTAAGGTTCACGATGCAAAGTGTTTCATGAGCCACATTCTAAACGGAAAGAATAAGACACTTGAAAACATAAAAACATAAAACAATATGCCAACATATTGTCACTCACAACTCGTCAAATACCGATGCTTGGTCAGTGACCCTACGATCTTGATCGGATCACCACCAAAATCTAATGGATTGTTCATTGAGCTACACTCCACCCCTCCAAAAAATGTCATTCAAATCCATCACGATCTTTTGGAGTAATCCTGCTAACAGACACACAAACAGACAGACACCAGTGGTGAAAACAGAACCTCCTTCCTAAGCCTTCGGCCTTGGCGGAGGTGATAATACGTCAGCTGCTCTGACCGTCTAATAGCAATGCAAATGGGTTTCCATTTCACCTCATCTCATACAGACGCTAAAGGGTGCCTCTGTGCATCAGTATCAGTCACCGAGGGGCACTTCCCAACCTACGGTATTTGACGAGTTGAGAGTGAGAACTGGTTGAAAATGCCAATATTTACCGGGAAAGTGGATCATGGAAACACATCCTTCTGGTTCTCTCTGTGGTCCGTACATATCGGGCGACACACAAATCCTTTGTTTAGTGCTATATATTTGTAAGCAAAATTGAAACAAGTTTTGGACATTATCACTTCAGACTTCATACACAGAATGATAAGACCAGCTGAGGTCAGAACAGCTCGGTGCACCAGGGGCTGGTTTGGTTAAGCAGGATGATAAGGTTTACAGTCTCATGCCATGATTATCCCATTGACTAGTTTTGTGCTTTTCTCTCCTCTTGCAATCCTCAGAAAAAAAAGAAGACATTGCACTTGTGACGTAAATCAAGAAAGACAACCTGGAACTTTCTTTTTGTGCAGACATTTGAAATGTTAAAAGACACACTGTTGCCATCTAAAGAGCCTAGACTCTATAGTCATAATTGAAAGAGCTGAAATTCCTGAACATGGTGGATTTGAGTTGACAGCTCATCTACATTATGTGATGATGTCATTGCCTCTGGCTTCCCAGCATTCCCTGAAGTCAAGCTGTCTAGGTTGGGGGGGGGGGGGGGGGGGGGGGGTAGGGGGGTAGTGTAAATGGTACAGCTCTTCATTGTCTGCAGTCTCTAGCCGTCTCTTTGCGCTCTGATTTCGGTGACTGGGGACGTCCGAGGGTTTGGTTTACATACAACATCACACAGTATGTTAATGGACACCGTGACAATTTGACTGGCACTGGCACTGGCACTGGTATCAGTAACTGAGTTATGGACTGTCTGTTTCATCTATCCAACACTTTGATTAGAACTCCTAGGATGGATAGTCATGGGCCCTAGATGGTGACTTTGGCGACCCTCTGACCCCTGCTTGAATGCCACCATTCAGTTAAAAATGTTTTGAATTTGTCTAACATTTTGAACCCTCAAGAGGAATCGTGAAAACAAAATTTGCTATTGAATGGTAATCGTGTCTAGATGGTAACCCTCAATTTGTGAAACTCTGGCAAGATGGTTGGGGTTAGGCATTTACCTTGAATGGTTAAGGTTAGGATAGGTCATCATAGTCTTGATTAGCAAAACTCTGGCGAGATGGTTGGGGTTAGGCATTGACCTTGAATGGTTAAGATTAGCACAGGTCATCAAATCCTTGATTTGCGAAACTCTCGCAAGATGGTTGAGGTTTGAGATTGACCTTGAATGGTTAAGATTAGGATAGGTCATCAAACCCTTGATTAGCAAAACTTTGGCGAGATGGTTGAGGTTAGCCATCGACCTTGAATGGTTAAGTTTAGGATAGAACCTCATATCCTTGATTTGCGAAACTCTGGCGGGATAGTTGAGGTGAGACATTGACCTTGAATGGTTAAGATTAGGATAGGTCATCATAGTCTTGATTAGCAAAACTCTGGCGAGATGGTTGAGGTTAGGCATTGACCTCAAATGGTTAAGGTTAGCATAGGCCATCGGACAGCGAGTCTCGCGAGAGTTTTCAAAAATCTAGGGTAACCATCTAGACACAACCCTTAATGGTGAGGCCCTGACCTTACCTCCCACGCCACCATCAGGACAAACCTTACATTTTCAGCACCACTGTCAGTATGATGTTTATGAACTCAAACACCTCATGACATGACCTTGTCAATAAGAGCCACTAGCGGGGGCTGTAGTCTAGAACTTTAGTCTCTATCATCATCAGGTACCGTCTTGCCCTGATCCATGAAATCCATACCACGATGCTGATCTTGATTGATGGAACCTGGACATTTCAGTCACCCAAGCGTTCATAAACTTTATGAACGTCATGGGAAAGACTCACTGTATGACAGGATGTCTGTAATTTTATGATCTACTTCAAAAGGTTTCCGGTCAGAGAGCCAGTCCACCCTCCCTCTCATTAAGTACTCTGCAGAGTTTACCATCTGTGCTGCCCTAATCTCTCCATTGACCATTCTATCCAAATTTAGTCTTTCCCCCTTGTTTCTTTTCCTTTGTCATGTTAATGGTTTGATGAATGTGTTCTGTCTATTTTGGTTGAGGAACACTCAAGGTTTAGTGTCCTCACAGATGAAGAATGGCAAAAAAACATGATTACCGGGACAGAGAGAGGTGTGTTGTGTCATTTCTATATCTTTTGGCCACTAGTTACAGAACTGAGCAGCCCCCCCATTCCATGAACGAGGAAGAGACATTGTGCCATGTTTGATTTTACACAGCTTGGGTTGGGTTTCATGAAAGGGCCCTACATATATCTGTTGAGATAATTCATGTTTTTTGTTACTAGTGCCCTGGATTTCATCAGTTACCCTTCCAAGACCGTGATATGTGGTATAACGGTGGTCTTATATCAAGCTTTAATAGTGGCACTTCAGTCAACCAAAAGTCACTTTGTTAGCATTTCTCATTAAAGCCAGTGGACACTACCAGCACCGTGCTAACTTGTGTCGTGTGGCTCGGTGTAACAATGTTAAAAGCTGCTGGGAAAGACAGGAACATTTCCCCCCAGAAGGTGACGTGTTTATCAAAGAACAAGCAGACTTGAAGTCAAAATGTCGCCTATTGCCGACATTTACGCACTCACACCACAAAAAAACACAGACAATGACTTCAGAACCCCTCTACATAATCTCTAAAGTAAAAAATGCTGCATGTTGTATCAGAGTACTGTACATCCTGGTGGTTGGTTTTCGTTTGGCTGAGATGGCTGCTTGTCTGCTCTTCTTCTCCATCCTCGACTCATCTCCGTTTCCTGCGTCATCCTGTCCTGTCATCTCCTGTTCAATGCATCTCCCCCCCTACCCCCCACCCCACCCACATTTGCCTCCACAGACAAGCAAAGATCAGTATCACTGCACAGCCAGGTGGACTGCAAATAGTTGAGTTGAGCTGCCAGGAAGATTTTTTTTTCTTGGCATTGTGAGAGTTTGACTTCTTTCCTTATGGGAGAAAGACAGTGAGGTTGTGTCTGTCCAGGCTTTCACCCCTCCTTTCTCACTCCCTATTCCTTCCTGCCAGGTTTGGTTGGTTTTATCCAAACAAAACACAATGACTGAGTATAGATGCTACTTTGACCACTGTCTTCATGTAGTTCACTTTCTGTCTGACCTTCTGCCAGTGTAGACCATAATTATCCGAGAGGAATGAAATGTCTAGGCCTAGAGAAGAACTTTTTGGACTTCCCAGCCATCTCTAATGCCAGGTTCAGACTACACAATCCGTTACGATGGTCACTGTGTCAGATTAGGCGATTATTAAATCATAAATTCTTGATTTGGCCGAGAGACATGACAGATGAAACGTTGGTCACAGACCAATCGGAGCTACTTTCACAACGCGCACAATGTCATCGGTGCTAGAAATAAGAATGTAAACAAACAATGGCGGTGTGTATGATTAATGGCCGTCTTGTGTTTGGAAAAGCCTTAAAAAAAAAGAAAGAAAAACTAAATGTCTGTGGCCTTTCCTGTTTCACAGTTCCACCTCACAGCACCAACAGCATAATTCCTCTTTTGCTGTCTACAGTTGTGCGTGAAAGAGCACTCTGCTCCTATGTCCATTGTGCAGTCTGAACCTGGCATAAGGTGTTCCAACTCCTCCGAATCTAGAGGACATTTCCGAGGAACCTTTTTGGCACTAAGAGAACAGGAGCGATGAGCGTTGTCATGTAGATATTGATGGAAGTACCCACCCAGTTGTGGCTGCTATTGGGATCATCAGAACTTCCAAACAGTAGGTCACCCAACACATTGAGACAGATATGACAGTTCCATGTTTCTACTGATGCTGAATGGGGGATCGTGTCCTTTAGAGTGTGTAATCCAGGTTCATCACTCAGGTCATTTAGGTCAAAGTGGAATATCCGATGACTTAAAACTCGTCTGGATGGACGTATGCTTATCTTCAGCTTTTCCAACCTTAACCAAACAGTGCATCAGCTTCTTTACGGTCTGAGCTGAGAGTTGAAGCATTAAGTTAGTACCAGACGGAAAATTCCCTGATGAGTGGAAGTAAAAATAACAGCAACGACCCTACAAAGAACCCAAACACATCCGGTGACATCAACTGCTCTAGTGCCAGATGGCTTCTCCGATCACTTCCAACAGGGCTGAATGCTCCTGGGTGGGCGCTGATGCAGAGGAATAAAACAAGAAAATAGGGTAATGAGAGATGAAACGTGAGATTGTTGGTAGTAACAAATTCTTATTGCCACAGTCCCTGTTGCTGTTCATAGAGGATAATCCTCTGACGGCTGCACCCCTCTATGGGTTCTGAGAGCAGGGTGGAACTATAACGTGGTCTCATATTCCAACCTCTCCTGCACCAGAGCGTCATCCTTGTACTGCAGCCGTGGAGGAGTCAGCGAGCAGTCTATGGCCAGGATTGCCTTGCGTATACTGCGGTCTAGAACATGGCGCTCCCAGGCTGGGTAGCGGTTCCTACAAAGGTCGATCTTGATGACTGTCTCTTCGAGGCGCGGGGCGCGAGACGATGGCGTGGATGGCACTGTGGGTCGGACCTGAAAAACTGGCATGCAGCCGTCCCGCTCTGAATACTTCCCCACGTCGCGCTCCAGGGTCGCGGTGGCACCTCGGTTGGAACGTAGAGAGTTGGTGGCACCTTCAGATGGTAGCGTGGAGAACTGAGCGGTGGGGTCTAGGTCGAGACCCTGGCCGCTCGGCGAGCGCCCAAAACGTGGCCCGTTGGGATGGAAAAAGGCATAGTACATGAGCATGAACACAACACCGGTGAGGAAACTGCTGAAGATGACGCAGAGCGCTGGCACTGCAAAGGCGTCGGTGGTGTGAGGCGACCGGTAGAGATACCACAACGCACTGAGAGCAGCGTTCTCCACCAGAATCACCAGGTAATAGATGAACAGCCGACACCTACGCAAAGACACAACAAGAAATAAATCAGATGGAGTGAATCCAAATCAGTTAGCAAAGTGTGAAGCAGCTCTCCAGTATTAGCAGGATAGGGAAGTGTGTGGTTGGAAGTGCTTATAGTGTATTTTGAGAGTGGGCTGTGAGGATGGTTACTAATCAGGTGGTCCATCCTTCCAGCAAAGATACCTCCACAACTGCTCTCCAAATTGATATTGATATGAGTACTAATGTTTTTGGTGGTCTCCTGATTGCTCCATTAGTGCCTCCATCAAGCCAAAACATATACTGTTAAGGTGTCAAAAATGTACTTTAATTTTGGACACTCCATGAGCTTTTCCTTAGTGCTAACATTGGGTGAAAATGTCAAAGTTGAACACACAGTATAGAAAACATAGTGAAGAAATTTCCATGAAATTTGTGGAGTGTTAAAGGAGCTGATTGAGGAGTTGCCTCCACAACTATTAGGCAAATAACAGGCACATTGACAAGACATTTACTAAACACTGTCATGCTCCAAGAGGAACAATTTCTAGCAGCAAGGCAATATGAAATTGTCAATGTTTTGTTGAGCCTCATCTCATATTTTGCCTGTAATGCCAGGAGCTGAAATAACTATGTGTAATATTAAAGGGGGTCAGTCATAGTAGGAATTATGTCAGTATTGAACAAACATTACCGCAAGTCATGATTTACGTCCAGTGCCAACGTTTAGCGAGTGTGTCCTTTATGTCGCGAGGCAGACAGTAGAGGCCTTTACACACCAGGGGCGCTTTTTTCGTGTGATTAATTCAAACGTCGATATATTTTCTTTTTAGCTTTTGCACAGCATATATTCCAAGTTGTACGCTATAGTGTACAACAGCACAGAGGCTCCGTAGTCCAAACCAAGAGGGCAAACTTTATTACTGCTTTCAAACTTGTCAGAGGCAGCGCAGACCAGATCCACTCCTTCTGTTCTTGCCTTTCACAATAAAAGCACTTAACTGCGTAGCTGTTTACCAGACGGAAATTCACTCAGAGCATTTCACTAAAAGGAAACTCAATAAAATAACTTACAGTAGTTTAGACAGTTTAGCTCAGACAGACTGCCAGATGCTGCCCTGAGTCAGCAGGATCCTGATAGTTCAGCCAGTTTGCACAAAAAGGCGCATGAATGCCACGATAATGCTCAAGGCGTTTAGCATGCAATGAGTACGCCTTTCTTGATTTGTACTCATGTCACGCGAAATGTCTGTGTAATGTAGTGGTATCGATACGCCTTCCTGTGAGACCGGGTTGGGTAAGTGGTCCTCTGCCTGCTCGAATCTATTTTAATCCTTGTTTTGGTGTTCTAACTGTCGCAAATTCGCATCGCTGCTGGTATGAATAGTTTTAATAGCTTAATATTCATAGGCGAGTACACGCTCCCGGTGTGTAAAAGCCTTTGGGGTGTGGAAGTTGGGGTGGCGGATAGACGTGTTTGTGTCCCGTCACAGACCTGCAATTAACATTCACCTCTTTTATTAACCATGTAGTAGTAACCATGATCTTTCCCTCACCATACTGTAGATGCCATGCACAGATATTGTAGAAAATTATGTTATGTTAAGTTTAAAAACATTGGCACTAGAAAAGTTGTAAAAAACTGAACGTAAACCAGGGTTCTGCAGAATCGTCCAATATCGGCGCTTTTGTCTGGTGAGCGCTGTTATAACGAACCCACTGATTATCACCTGACTTTGGTTAAGTTTCGTTCCCATCAGCTCTATGGAGATTTTGATCCTCTCTTAGCTCATTGGCACAACCTCAAATACATTGCAGTGTTGCAGTGTCTGCCAGATGTTTTAACAGGCTTTTGCCAGAACAACTTTAGATGTCAATTCCTTTTACAGCTTGTTCCACTGGCTTCAAACAGCCAGGAAAACGAACAGTTAATGGAGCTTCAAACTGTCTGCATCTTGTTTGTTACAGCACCCCAGTAACCCTGGATTACACAGTACTAACTTTTAATAAGGGCACTGATATGGTGATATTTCAAAGCTGTTTGGAAGCCCATTCAAGTTGAATACTGAAATATAAAAGGTGATAAATTTCCTTCCCAGCTCGGTCGACAGCTGATTGAACCTAACGCGAGTCTTTATGTCTTCAAAATAAAATAATTACAGAATAATAAAAAACCCCAAACAGACTTTTTCCTTCAGGTTTACATCACACCGAATGGAGTTGAGCGTCCTCACCTTGTCCGTCCCTCCTTGACGTTGAACCAGGAGAAGATGTAGATTATGCCCACCACCATGTCAAACACAATCTCCTCCCACTTGCTGATGCAGAAGTCTGTCTCACAGTGGACAATCCAGAAGGTCATGATGCACCAGTGCAGGACAATGAAGATGCCAAAGTAAAGCTGGAACACGGAGGCGAACAGGGCGAAGGTGATGACCCTCGCGGCGATGGTGAAGAAGTGCCAGCAGAACTGGATGATGACGGCCAGGTAGCTGATGGGCTTCTTGTCATCCCGGGACTCTCGCAGGGCCTTCTGGTAGGAGGCCAGGGCCCAGGCCAGAGAGACGAGGGAGGCTGCAGCTGTCATACCTGCAGCAGTCAGACACACAGAGACACGGTGGGTTGGAACCTCAGTACCGCGTCATGGGAACGGTACAGAAATACAGACATTTTGGAAGATTTTGACATCAGACCTACAGACAGATGAGAAGATGAACAGGTTTCATCTCAGTGTGTCTATTACACAGACCCAGAATGTGTTTACCTTAGCTTAGCACAAACACTGCAAGCAGGAGGAAACCGTTAGCCTCGAACATCGTCTGAACATTATTTTAGATCAGATTAGATTCAACTTTATTGTCACTGCACAGAGTACAGGTACTGAGACAACAAAATGCAGTTTAGCATCTAACCAGAAGTGCAAAAAGCAATACATTGCAGAGTAATATACAGAATAATACACAGAATAAAATGTAGAATAAACAGACTGGAGTTATTCCGATACCGATACCGGTATCAGAAATGTGTCCGATACTGCCCAAAATTCGGGATTGGGTATTGGCGAGTACTCCAGTCTATGCACCAATCCGATCCAGACTTCAGCCATAGACTGTTAGAAGTGGACGTAGTCACAGTGACATCACTCATTGGTTTGTTGACTGCCGTTTTGAAGCCTTACGTTCGGCATTTTGCCCGTCGCCATCTTGTTTTGTTGCAACCAGAAGTGACATGAAAGGGTGGAGCTTCAGTACAACTGAACCCTAATTTACTAAATGAACATCATGCTGTGTTGAAGAAGACTTGCAACTAGCGATTGAGACCATAAACTCATGTTTACAATGTTTATTGAGGTAATAAATCAAGAGAGAAGTAGGCTCATTTTCTCATAGACTTCTATACAATCAGACCAGAGGGGGAGGAGGGCAGACAGTCTGTGGCCGGGTGAGAGGTGTCCCTGACGATTCCTACACACAAGGGCTTTAACAATGCAATGTGTCCTCATACAGTGGGTCCTATGATATCTTAGGAAACGTTATTTTTCATGTGTTCTCTTGCAAATGTCCAGCAACACGAGCGATCAGTGTGCCTGTGCAAACCGCTGCAGTATTTAGGCAACAAAACTACTTGGTTAGGTTTAGGAAAAGATCGTGGTTTGGGTTAAAATAAGTACGTTATTTGAAATTATTACAGAAAATGTAATCACCACTACACTTAGTCCAGTAAGACACCAGCATCCACCTGTCCACACTGCGACAGAAAAACGTTTAATGGCCACCGGCACAGCTTGTTAGTGTCTCTCGTCAGCATCTTGTTGCAGATGCTGAAGCCTCTGAGCAGGAAGTAGAGCCGGCCCGTGTTCCCAGCCCACTCTAAGCCTGTCGTCCAGGTGCACTCTGAGGTATTTTAGGAATGAATCACCACCTCACCATCCTCCCCCTGGATGGATACAGTGGTCAGAGGAGGCTTTTGTTTCGGCTGGTTCTCGCTACTTCAAAAGGACTGTTTGAAGGTTAAGACTTAGCTTTAAAGTTCAGGATAAAATTAAGTTTAGGTCAGGTTAAAAGAAAGGCGGACTACATCCCGAGGGTGTAGCTCATTTTGTATGGGCAGAGGTAAAATATTAAACTTCTCTAAGTATAGAACATCCTTATAAAAACCCTAAAGTGAGATACTGAAAGGATGCTGGTTAGGCTCTAAGAGGTTGAGGGCTAGGGAATGCATTACATCAATGAAGGTCCTCACAGATGTGTGTGTGTGTGTGCTTGTGTGTGAGTGTGTTACCTTGCACAGCCTGGAGCTTGTGTGTCTGTATAATGATGCACAGCTGCAGCACCAGTTGCGGAGCGCTCTCCAGAAAGGTGGCCAGTAGATGCAGCATGCTCACATCTGCAAACTCGTAGACCATCCTCCAGTAGTAACGCCAGCGCTCCGTCTCAGCGCTCTGACGGCTCCGAACGCCCAGGTAGATGGTGTGAAAATACCTGGAGGAAAATGAATGGTAAATATCGTGCTTCAACATCAACCGGACAGAATAAAACATCACATGTAACAGTACATCAAGAAGGAGAAATGCACAATGCACATCCTCAGACCGGCTGAGAGGTATGCATTACATACGGGCTTGCAGCCGGGCGCTTTTTAACAGTTTACCTGTCTCATGCAGCACTGTCAGGATATAGTGACCGTTAGGGTAGATTGCTAGGTACTCCGTGGGCTGGGATGGTCAACTTGCTGGAGGTGGTTCTGTGGCACAACATCCCCATAGGACATCATATCCAGCAGCAACTCAACCTAATTTAACATAACCTTATCATACCTATTTAAGCTAACAGCTGGAGGAAACAGCAAAAGCAGATTTCAAACTCACAAAATCAGAATACTCCTCAAATTCGTTCAGTGCTTACAAGTCTCTCAAATTCTTCTTTTTCAGATGGAGCGTGGCTTGAATTTGATTTGTGTCTATAACACATTTTAAAAGTGGGTTAAGTACCTTTCCAGGGCAGGAAAATATCAGCTTTCTTTGTGGAGACACAAAGACCCTGTGCTATACGGTCTAAACAACAGTTTCATTAGAAACGACTGGATTGCAACATGGACATACACATACTGCAGCTCCCGGCAATACAACTCCAACTGTATATCTCCAGACCCGAGGCAAGAGCTCAGTTAATGAAGTGAATTCATTATTACTTTTCAGTCTGTCAGTGGCCTATATTTGAATGTGTCTCTCTCATTCTTGTCCGTTCTCTCTCTCTCTCCCTCTGTCTCTGAAATATCACCAACACATGGCAGTCATTTAGCAGCAGGCTAATAGGCCGTGAAATGAAGTTCCACTATCAATAAAGGATTTAAAAACTAAATCTGGAGCCTGTGCACGGACAGATGGACATGTGTCACTATGTGTGTGTGTGTGTGTGTGTGTGTGTGTGTGTGTGTGTGTGTGTGTGTGTGTGTGCGTATGGTTGGTGCTAGCCTTTCTAAGTCTACAGATACAGATGAGACTTGTTAACCTGCCACTCAGGCTACATTCACACTGTAAGTGAAGGTGTTCTGATACTGAAAGGTCAGGTCATTCAATCTTATAATCAGTCTTCAAGCGAGGCCATCAGTACTGCCAGCATCACCATGGCATCGCTACTTTCATGTACATATTTCTTGCCAATACGAGCAAATGTGGTTATTCAGACGATGTGCATTTTATCACACAGTTGTTGTTATTTTGTTTTATCATGGATCCCAGATGATTCCAGACTGGATTGTATCTGCATGATGGGATATTCTCTGGCTGGTAGAAGCTTGAGTAAGTACCAGGGCTCCACTGATGAACTATTTGAGTGACAATTTCACATGTTCCTCAGAAAAAGAACAGTGGCCACATGTCATACCAAGCAACTCACTGATTTAGGTCTTTTTATTTCATAACCTGCGGGCCAAGCCCCGTCTCCTAAACATTCCCATTCATCTAAACTGCTTTCTCGATTACCGGCAGGGGAACGTATTTTGTCACAGATTACGTTTGTCTTTGATTTATCACAAAGACGTTTGTAATGAAAGTGACGTAGTATGTGGAGTTACATGGTATAATAATTAGGGCTATCAAAGTTATTGTGATAATAACATATTCACGCAAATTTATTTGAACGCAGCTACTTTCTTTAAAGCATTAACGCAGCTTGTGATTTTTAGGTTGTAGCAGTTAGTTTAAAGTTGGAGTGAAGATAGTAAACCAGTAGACCACATACACATCGAAATAACTGCACTACACTACACCGACAGGGCAATATCAGTACTACTCAGGTGTTACTTCAATTCATAACGTGCAATACTTTGAGGTGAAATTTCATTCTAATCACTGTGCAATATCAATTTTCCACTTGTGAAATTGTGTTACGTCTTTTTATTGTCAATACTGTATATATTGTTCCTATTTTTAATATTTCCTTCTATTTAAATTCATATTTTATATGTCTGTCTACTTTTGTTTTGCTTTTTTTACTGTGTTGAATCTTGCTTTTTGTTTTTACTGTTGCTTCTTGTTTTCTGCACTATCCCCTTTGCTGCTGTACACTGAAAATGTCTCCACTGTGGGACTAATAAAGGAATATCTTATCTTAAGATACTGGTATCATATGAAACTAACCTAAGGAATCCATTGGTACCAACCATGTCATGATATATACATACATTTGCATAAAGCAGCATATTTGTCCACTCCCATGTTGTTAAGAGTATTAAATACTTGACAAATCTCCCTTTAAGATACATTTTTGGGGCGGCTGTGGCTCAGAGGGTAGAGCAGGTCCTCCGGTCACATGTACTACTACTAATACTCAACCCCAAATTGTCATCGGTGTCTGAATGAGTATTTAGATCAGATCCTGATGGGCAGGTTGGCAGCCTCTGTCATCAGTGTATGAATGCGTGAATGCTGACATGTAGTGTAAAGCGCTTTGAGTGGTCAGAAGACTAGAAAGGAGCTATATAAATGCAAGTCCATTTACCATTTAAACCTAACTGCGGACGCTTGTGTGGTGTACAAATGACACGCGAAAAGCGGATAAAAAAAGGCTAAAATGCGCACTTGTGACATGCGGAAGGCCCGAGTAATGTTGTGGTATTTATTAATAGCTAAATATTAATAAACTACTAACTAGCCTGCTGTGCATTACATTATTGTTATGCTTGTATAATAGTATTCACCATAGTTCAGACCGTCTGACAGGCTTGGGACTCTCTGGGCAAAGTTTAAGGAAGTGGCTGTGTGCTGCGCTTCATCAAACGCGAGACATGATCTGTCCCTTATTTTCATGCACAGAACTGAAAGTAGCCTATAAAGGATGGTGTCGTCCTCATAAAGACAACAGTGGTTATATTTTAATTTTTTGATCATAATTATTGCTAGGGACTAATTCAGTAGTCACTAACGTCTCTACCAGATTCTAGGCCCTTGCTACTAGGGCTGTGCTGAATACCAGTTTTTGGGCTTTGAAGCTTCGGTGAGAAATATTCGAAGGTATTCGAAGCTTCGAGGAGCAGCGCAACATGTTTTCCTGTCTGTCTGTCTGTCTGTCTGCCTGTCTGTCTGTCTGTCTGTCTGTCTCCATCCATCAACCCTCGTTTCAGTGCCCAGGACAGAGCCGCTGCCACAGTACTTTACACACACACACACACACACACACACACACACACACACACACACACACACACACACACACACACACACACACACACACACACACACACACACATACACACACACATACACACCTCTACACATAACAAACAGCGATATTCATCTGAGAATAACTAATAACAATTAATGTTTAATATGAGTAATAATTAATGTTGTGGGATTATTCCTTATTTCATGAGCTATTTTCGGATTTATACATAATTATTACATACTGTACCTATATATAAAATATATATATATATATATATAAAAAAATAATAAAAAAACGCAGCATTGGAATAGTGATTTGGAGGTAGAATACCATGGCAACGGTCGAAGCTTCGAAGCATTCAGGTCAGCCCTACTTGCTACCATGCCATCTTACTATTGAATAAATACAATATAAGCCACTTTCACCGCTGAGTGTTAACTTCCCAGTACACATTTAGTTCTGTGTTGTTGTTTATTTCAGAGCTTTCCTGCTTCCTGTCGCTTATTTTGCGACTGTAACGTATAGCTATCCACCAAACTACATAGCTGCTTTATAGAGGCTGTTTATTAGCAGTGTGAGCATAAAGATGTGTAACGACACGGAGCTCCACCTGCTTAACCTGCAGAGAGGAAACAAAGAGAGAGAGAGAGTCTCGTTACAGTACAGTCTGCTGCTCTCTCCATCCCCCCCACTGTCTTCCTGTTCCTCTGGAAGAACACTGTGAATAATGCAAGAGGCACATAGGCCTTTCACGCTATGCATTCCATAGCGGTCTAGTGTCGGTTTATGTTTAGTTTTTGTAATGATTCTGTACTGAGGTGGATCACACAGATACTGATATTGAAAAGATGCAGCTTTTTATATTGTAAACTAATTTTTTTAAAACTTTCTAAATAAAAAGGGTGTTCAGTTCTCTTCTTAAAGGAAAAATTAAAAGTGTAAATGACAGTGGCATAAAGGGGACATAAAACCAATGATCTGATGATCTTTATGAATTAAGAAGCCATAGTCCAACAATGGCACGTTTCAATCAAATTGAGTTGTGGATTAGGAGAATCGTTACACCCCTATTTGCCTCGCGGACCGTCTGCTCTCTGGCTGGATACCTGCGCTGCGTGCATATTGATGTCATGACGGGAAAAGGAGAGTAAATTTCTCTGGATAAAAAAAAAATGTGCACGGAGAAAGCAAGTGGATTGATAATGCCTGGTCACATAATGCCCCCAAAGTGAAACTTTACCGATCCTCAACTGGCTCTGTGGCACACATGCAGACCGGCGCCTGTCTCCCTCCACACTACCGAGTGAGTCAGGGGCTCCTCGCTCTCTCTGTTCAGCCTGCACACTCGCGCTGTAGAGTCGGCTAAAAACGGCAACGCCTCACCCTTTTATTACTTTGTATTCATGTAATAAAAATACAAATGTCAATCAGATGGTAATCTGCATGGGAAATGATGCACAACAATAACAAAATAGTTATAATAATCATCCGATTATAGTGATCAATTTGACCCGGACAGACATGATTACTATAAGAGGTTTCCACTGTAATTCGCATGTCAACGTTATGAATGAAGCTTTGAATCTTCATAATACATAATAAATCTGAATACATGATTGGGAAAACAAGCCAAATATCATCTTGACATTGGCAAAGGCAGCAGCTATTGGCGACCGGTCATCTGTCTGCACAACTCTACCAGGTACCAGGTACTGTCCACAACTTTTCCTAATGGAAAACTAAAAAAGAGTGAGTCAAGTTGAGCGGAGCCGTGCCGTACCATGCAGCATAACTGTGTCTGTCTGCTGTTTGGTGCTGAGCAGGTAGAGTACGGCAACAGTGACAGTTAGGCTGCTTACTGGGGGTGGGGGTTGACAACTAAACGTTCAAACAATAAGCTAAAAGAGGCTCAACAGCTCGGGTTGCAGAGTCATTTTATTCAAAAAACATTATGAATTCATACAGGTTAAATTTGAAATGAGGAACTACTGTATCTGAACAGTGTTGCCCCAACAAAACATGAATTTACGCCACTAGTACATGCTGTGATATGCATGGATGGCTGTAGATCTGACTTTATTGGCTTCATCAACTTGTGAAAAGCTGATTAATACTTAGGTTAAAAGCAGAGGATTGTCAGATTGTGCATAGAGCCGGCAGAACGGTTGCTGACTGCTCGACCTTCACGTCTCTGAGAGGACAGTCCACCGGGGACCGACTGGATCAGAAAAAAGCTCTGCAGGTCCATTAAGGTCTCATTAAGATGCTGCACGTCAGCTAATGAAAAGTATGATGAGCACCAGAGTTCACTATAAAGACTTTAATGTATCGTTGATTGGCACATATTTTTAATATGTGGTTGAGAGTGATCAATAGTCCATTACTGTTTATCTTTAAATTCTGACTAACTTTTGATAATATATAAACTATTATAATATAAACTGAAGACCTCTGTGGTTAGAAATACCAAAAATGATCCAGTTTAACTTAAAGTCATAATTCCCATCCAAAAAAGTGCAATATCTGCAAATCACTGTCCCCTCTTGGAGCTGCTAAAACTTCTTCTTTCCAATGATTACATTTCATTTTCCAAATCAAATGAACCAAAGTGTTATTTATTTATTTACAAATACATTGTAAATAAGTTACTCAAAAGAGCTCTGTCTAACATGGACAAATATTAAATATGACTGACAGAGTAATCCAACCCCCCTGATAATTCAATTCAATTTATCTTTATATAGCGTCAAATCATAACAGAAGTTATCCCGAGATGCGTTTTTATATAGAGCCGGTCTAGACTGTACTCCATAACTCACTCTGATAGTGTGTGTTACTTTAAATTAGGACCCATGGGACATTTTATCCATCTATATTCTATATTAAATATTTTAACTGCGAAGGCTGCAATTGGGTGCTTTTGACTGGGATCCCCCAGAACCCCACTACATTAGTCTTTTCAAAAACCACTTGAAACAGAAACCAAAAGCAATGATATGAAGCCACTAGGAACAAACTGATTGACAAAGTCATGACAAATTGAATAGAATAGAAAAGAATAAAGCACATGTGAGATATGACAAAAAGTAGACCTCGGTTGGTAGACCTGAGGGTTAAAGTAGCTGTTGCCACATTGATAATAACGGAGCTGCAAATGTGCTTTTAAATGCTGTAAAACACTAAAGAAATGGCTGTAAAACAACGAAGAAAGAACTGAGGAGGGATGAGAGGTAACATTTACATTTTCTTAACAAAAATGACTCAACTTGCCAGTAAAACTGACCTTGGCATTGAATCTCGTGTTGTGTTGAGTGAACAGAAACAGGAAATCTAGTCTAAGAATAATCATATTCAAAAACATCAGAGAATGTTGGGTATCATGGACATGCAAGCAAAATATCAAACCTCCAGCGACTGGCTGAGCAGCATTCATTAACCATGATAAAGTTGACTGTTTTCAGCTGCATGTAGAGTCGTTCCGATACAGATACCAGTACCGCAAATGCGGAAATACTGCCCAAAATTCGGTATCGGGTATTTGCGAGTACGTCAGTCTATGCACCGATCCGATACCATAATTTATTAAGCCAGAAAACAATCAACTTGTTTAACCAGAAGTCAATTCTTCTTCGCTGCTCCAAAACAGTAGCCTTCACTGTGCTGTTGCCCTGCGGATGTGTCATGGCTGCCACTGGCAGATACTGTTTTAGGGCAGCGAAGAAGAACTGACTGCAGGTAGTTTGTCACGTGACGACAGCAAACAACAACAGTGCGGTGCTAGTAGAGAGTGTAATGGTAATGGTAGTCTGAGCAAGAATGTCAGCCACTTGGTGATATTTCACTGTGGAAAATCCAAGAAGTAAAACGGCGATATGTTCAGTAATTTACAGTAGTTGTCCGTCATCTCAACAAAGAAATACACAGGATCCTTTCTAATTTGCCTATAAGCAAGGCCGCAGCACTGAGGATGCAGTTGTCACTCTTGTGCATCTTCTCTCCAAACACCTTGACAGACCAAAAAGATTTGCCAGAGCTCTTTTCTTGGATTTCTCCTCAGCTTTTAACACAATCCAGCCTGATGTGTTTCTGTCCAAAATGATTCAGTTACAGTTCAACCCAAACCTCATTCACTGGTACAACTCATTTCTTACAAACAGAATACAGCGAGTAAAAGTAAATGACACACTCTCTTCCTCCATCAGGACTAATGTTGGAGCACCTCAAGGCTGCATTAGTTCACCTGTGTTATTTACTTTGTACACTGCTGATTGCACCACCAGTGTGCCCAACCAAAGTACTCCGACGAATCTACCTTAATTTCTCTGCAGACTGACGGGGATGATCTCAGTTAGCACCAGTGTAATGTTGACTGGCTAATTGAATGGTGTGACAAAAACGCTCTATTCATTAACACTAGTAAGACAGAAGAAATTATTTTTGGCCTTCCTCCTGACTGTCAGCTGCCTCCAGTTTACAATGCATAATGTAGAAATGAAACAGGTCTCTTCATACAAATACCTGGGAGTTATGATAGACTCCACCCTTTCATGGATCCCCCTCACATTGAATTTCCTTGTTAGAAGATACAGCAGCACATTTACTTTCTACGCAGACTCAGATCTTTTGGAGCCAGAAGCCAAATTATTTAAAACTAAACTTTATAGCCAGATCAAAATTTGTGCAAAGATCATTGGCCGACCTGTGACCCCCTCCTTTCAAGCAGCTCACAACAAGAGCATGCTCAGACTTGCTAACAGCATCTCTTCTGATCCCTTGCATGGTTTAAATGGGGAATATCAACTTCTGCCCTCCAAGAGGCGATTTAGAGTCCCTACATTTAATCGCATCAGGCTAAAGAATGCTTTTGTTCATCAGTCCATCTTGTCACTAAATAATAATTAATGTGCTGCTAAGGACAAGGCAGATGGTAATTTTTTTAATGTGTTATGAATGGTTAATTGTGATATGTTTTGGTTTTTGTCTTGTATGTACAACTGATGTGTCTTTGTCTGTTTGTTCATGGTAACAGTATGTCTATTGGATGTGTACTTTTTCTCACATTGAGCTGCCTAAGGATGCAAAATTAATTTCAGGGCAAACTGACAACAAAGTTGTATCGTATCGTAATTTAAATAATAAGTAAAGTAATACGTAAATAGGCTGTCCACTGAGGAGATAGCTAAGAGAATACAGAATTGATATTTATTCCCTGCTTCATTTATTTATGTTCGTTGTAACTGACTAACTGAATAATAAAAGAAAGTTCTACTGCATTTATTCTCTGTATGGATTTGTTCATGTTTTACATTAAAGGGGTTTAACATGAGCCAGGCCATATAACAACAATCATATCACATCCATACATGGTCAATAGTAAACAACTGTTAAATAATAATAATAATATTTACTATGTCATTTTTTTATCACGCTGGTATCGGGTTGGTACTCGGTAATCGGCCGATACCGCAAGTTCACGTATCGGAATTGGTATCGGGAAGGAAAAACATGGTATGGGAACATCTCTAGTTACATGTGCTCTCTGTGGTCTCACTGGATTCAGTATGATGTGGAGATGCTGTTTGACTCCTTGTTTTATTTCAAAATAACTCTGAAAAGATGAAAAAAAAACAGTGTCTCTGTATCTTGGACAGAGGGCTCTCTCTCCTCTTTCTGTCCAATTTTCTAATATTTCCAATGTTTTCTAATATTTTTGCTGACAGAGTTTGTCCTTAACACAGAATTATAGGCATGAAGTGAGAGAAATGTGCCTTGTGTTTGGGCCCCCGCACATGGGATCACATGAGGTATTTGACATATGCAGAACGCAAAATCCAGAGGAAAACTTTGTCTGATGTCATGGGGAATTGGACCCAAGGTTTACATTTGATATACAATTCAACTGTTAACCTTTTTAATGCAGCAACAAATTGGTCAAAACTTAAACAGGAATTAAAATGACAGTTTAATGTATATAGTATAAACATAAAACTGAATTGAATAGATCATTTTACCGTGAAGTATTGCCCTGAAATCATCAGCAATAAAACATCAAATGGACTTCCTCTTTTTAGTATCCCCAAAATCCCATGACAAACACAGCTTTTCCTCTTCAGGGAGACCATTAAACCAACCCATTTCTGTCCAGAGAGAGACTGATTCACATAAAGTTCTATACTTGCAACCAACAATTATTTGCAATGTTGATTCATCAATGTATAGGCTCATACACATTTAAAATGCCATAAGCATAATCTGAAATCTAAAACTGCGTATTCCTGTTCCATGTCACAGGCCTACTCTATACAGTAGACCTATTACACACTATACTGTAAATGTCACAAGGCAGACTTGAAGTCCTGGTAATACTACTGTATTATACAGTATATGTGTGTGCAGCCCAGGACAGGTCAAGCAGACAGTGACACTTTGGCTGCAGCTAGGGCTATAGGTACACCTGAGCACCCTGAGGTCATGGGGTCGGACTTTGGTAGATGTGGGAGTTTTGGTGTAACTTTCAATTTTGGTGAAAATCAGTTGTGGAAATATGGACATTTACATAAAAACATAAGCTGTTCAGACACTTTTCAAGTCAATGTGTTGAGAAATCATCAGATTATAACCAGAAGGCTACTGCCTACAATCTCAGGATTTGCTGCTTTTCTAATAGTAAGCTAAATACTGTACAAGGGTTGCAAAGGGTCTGCAAATTTCCGGTAAATTTCCAGAATTTTTCCAAGGGACGTTAAGTTCAGCAATCTGGGGAATTTTGCACAATTTCAATATAAAAACTGCCTTCACATGTACAGATCATTTAACATCCCATAAGGCAATCCTCTACATGCACACTGCATTCTGCCATCATGTGCAGCCCATACTACTAACAACACTACTGCACTGTCTGAGCCAAACATACTTTCATGTAAGATTTAATTATATTACTGTCGTGAATATATTTCATATTTTTTACGCTATTTCAGTTAACCAACAAATAGCCTCAAGTACAGTACACACAGTTTATAACTTGTTAACACCTTCTGCTAGTTTTTGCTAGCTAGCTGTTACCATGTGGGATGTAGCTTGATTGAGCATGCTAATTGAAGAGTTTTAATTAACCTATTTCCATTCATTCTTTGTTGGAAAACATTTTTTTTAGAAATTAGTTGTTCACTTTAAACCCTTAAAAGTTTACACACAGCCACCATTGATGGCTCCAACTTTCAAAGTATACCTTTCCCCCATAACTAAGCTAAGCTAACTAACCACAGGGCACATTCTAGCCTGTGTGTTTGACAAATCAATGGAATTATTTGGCAAAATTAAAGTATTTTATTACACGGCACTGTTGAATACTCCATTCTGACGGTCTGTTATT
This sequence comes from Sebastes fasciatus, assembly GCF_043250625.1. NCBI lineage: Eukaryota > Metazoa > Chordata > Actinopteri > Perciformes > Sebastidae > Sebastes > Sebastes fasciatus. The sequence continues at coordinate 30,249,343 of NC_133805.1, read as the reverse complement.
TCTTTATTGCAGAACGCTGTGATGTCTTACAGGCCGTTGCTATGTATAACAGGCCGTTGCTATGGGCACAGTTCTGATCTTGGACCATTTCTGTGTCAACGTATTGATTCCTTAAGTAAGTAGCTGTGTAATAATCAGTATAATGTACAGCGGGCGGGTCATTGTTGTAAATAAACCCATTTCAGGGTGATGCAAGACTCCGCTTTGCCTTGGGGTCCTGTCGGGGTTTATTTCGCAACAATGACCCGCTCGCTGTACATTATCCCTTACATGTCTGTTTATGATTAGGTAAAATTGTTGTTTTTATCTGCATAGGACACGGTAAACACAGCCTGAGCAGATAACTTCTATAGTATATTTGTGTTTCATTCTCGTTAATTCTCAAGGAAAGTTTCCACCTTGAATATTTCCAGAATTTTGCTTTTTTTTAGGACAAAACCAGGCATTTTAATATGGAAATTATAATACAATGATCATTGCAAAAAAAAAAATGTCAAAAAGTGACCAGCACTTATGAAATATTTTGATACTTGACCTTATAAGTCATTATAAAATGCTCTATGATTACTGTTATAAAGCGTTATGAATATTTATCAGTGAATATAACTATATTCATACAGCGCTATAAGCAGATTATAACACATTATACATGTGTTTATCATGCATTATAGATATGGGCGTCATAGATTAGCTACCAATGTTTCTTCCACCACTGGTGAGGCTACTGTACAGCATGTGTGCACCCCAGGATATGTCAGTAATATAGATTTAATCAGTGACCGTGGGCTATAGCTGTTGTCAAACACCCCCATGTGTATCATTCAAATTCATGACTGCACCCAGAAGCTGTTTTAGGAAGCTCTTCCCAACATGGCACCAAAAGAGGAAAGTATAGCCAATCCACAATCCACAGCACCACTACTGCTTGACACCATGCAGGTGTGACTGACTGACAGGCCTGCAGGGGCCAACTCCCTGTTTCTAATCCAACATGAGAGGAAGTAGGTTCCTCATCTGCTCAGCTTCTGTTGTATCTTTCATGACCCATCTGTATAAGGATATAGAAGATGAGTGACCTGAAAGCCCCCCCCATGCACCCTCATGTGTGTGTTGGCCCTGCAGAGGAGAGCATGCTAAAGATGGCAGCTGGTATACCACAGCTGTAAAAAGAGTTTGGCATCATTCAGAGGCCACCATGGTGCCAAGAGTGCCAACTATAGAGTCATCTGGAGCAGCCCTCTCTCTGCTCATTCATTCATTAATTCCACACACACACACACAGCATCATTACACCCATCCCATACAGGCCTCCATCCATCCATCCTCTTACCTCCATATCTGGCCCAGCTGGAGGATGTGTATGACGGACTGGCCGAACCAGACGCAGAAGGAGTAGTAGGCCGTTCTCTTACTGCTGCTCCTGCCGCCCAGCGCGGTGCTCGCCGTGCTGTTGGTGGTGGTGTTCTTGCTGGCGGTCGACGCCTGCCTCTGCGGCGTGGCCGGGTGGTGGTGATGCTGAGCGGCGGTAACGTCTCCGTGCGAGGCCGAGCCGCTCAGCAGCTTGTTCCCGTCCATGTGGGAGCAGTCAGCGGACTCCGCGCCGCCGCCACCGCCACCGGAGCCGCCGTCCTCGGTCCCGAAGTCGTGGACGAACCATCTAAAGCTGAAGAGCTGCACCGAGAAGGAGCCGAGCACGACGAAGAAGAGCGTCAGGCCGAACCACCAGTATTCGCGGCGGAGGTAGTAGTCCACCGACAGCCACACGTCGGTGCCCACGTCGGCCAGATACACGCACACCGCGGCCACTATCCAGAGGCAGTCCCACACCGTGTACCTCTGCTGCTGCTGCTGCTGCTCGCCTCTGCCCAGCCGGAGACACGTCGAGCTGGAGCCGCCTCCTCCTCCACCTCCACCTCCTCCTCCGCCGCCGCAGCACCGCGACTCCCCGTTAGCGAAGTCCCCGTCCGCGGTGCTGCCCGCGGAGTCTGGCTGCTGGCCGGCCGGGTGGAGCCCCTGCACCGAGCCGGAGTGCTCCGAGTTCTGCAGCGGGGTGAAGGCCACGTCGCTCTTCTTCATCTTCAGGACCCCGTCCGACTTAGCCGCCATTATTTAGGAGCTTGTTGTAATATTACTCGACTATTATTATTTCCTCCCCTTTCCTCCTCTCCTCTTCTCCCCGAGGCTGCTCCTGCCTCTCCCCGTCGACACCCTTCTTCTTCTCTTGTGGCTCTCTCCTCCTCCTCCTCCTCCTCTCTGGGCAGGACTAGCTCCTCCACACAGCCGCCTGCTCATAATACGGAATCATAGAGACAAAAAAGAGGACTGACCCGGTGCTTGCTCCCATATTTTGGTCCATATCAGCGTCTTTAATTTGGACCTCTCCTCTTTCTCCGGGTCGATGGTCCAGCTCACATCCAGCAGCGACTGGAGGCTTTTTTTCCTGCCGGCAGACAGTCGACCTGAAGCGGATTCAGCTTGTGCGGTGTGTCGCTCTTTGTCCTCCTCGGTGAGTCCTGGTGGTGCTGATGCTGAGGCTGATGTGGATGGAGATGGAGATGGAGATGGAGACAGGAGCGGAGGAAAAGAGGAAGGCTGCGTCCATCTGCTTCTTCTATGGCACAGACTAAAAACTATGACATCATCCCCCCCCCTCTCCCTCTCTCTCTCTCTCCCTCTCCCTCTCTGTCTCTCTCTCGCTCTCTCTCTGGATGACTCTCTCTCTTTCTGCCTGTCTCTCTCTGGCTGTTTGCATACCCTTTGAGCTCCAAAGTAAAGACTATACTCTGGTCAAAATCTGCTGTCATACAAACATTGCTGTCTCAAGTCCACCTGGCTGTCAAGCATGCAGTCTGCCATGATGTGGGTCAGGATGGAAAGGAGGCTGAGGGAGGTGAAGCAGCCTCAAGTCCTGCAGAGTATACAGACTGCTCTCCAGTACCATGGACAGTTACTTATCCAGCAGCCCCTGCAGAGACTTGAGCTTCATACTTTACAGTGCTTAAGCAGTTCCCTGTTCAGCCATCACCACATCATTTTATACTGTGCAGCACTGAATGTGTCCATCATAAAGGCCGTATCACACTCATAACTCCCCAAACTGGTGCCACAGAGTTGGAAGAATATACTGTCTAAAATAGCATTGTACAGTATACTGTAGCATTAAAGCAGGAGAACAGACCCAGACATAAAGTACACAAACGTCTGTAGATGGGGGGCAAAGGTGGTCCCCCCCCCCCCCCCACCTCTCCTAACTAGGAGCAAGACACACACTTTATAGGTGTTCAGCCTCTTTTTGTCTCTTTGTAGTCGTTACGAAGGTCTTTGTGGTTTGTGTCTTTTTGTGGTCATTATGTGTTTCTTTGTAGTTGTTTTGTGTCTCTTTATAGTCTTTTTTTAGTCTTTGTGGTAATTTTGTGTATCTTCGTGGTTGTTTTGCCCCTTTTCATAGTCGTTACAAGTGTGTTTGTAAATGTTTTGTGTCTCTTTGTGGTTGTTTTGCCCCATTACATTCAATCAGTCACTGTGAGTCTCTTTGTAGATCTGTTTTGAGTCTGTAGTTGTTTTGTGTCTGTTTGTAGTCAGTTTGTTTCTCTTTGTGGTTGTTTTCCCCCTTTTCATAGTCATTGCAAGTCTCTTTGTAGATGTTTTGAGTCTTTGTAGTCATTTTATGTCTCTTTATGATCTTTTTTAGTCTCTTTGTGGTTGCTTTGTGTCTCTTTGTAGTCATTTTATGTCTCTTTATGATCTTTTTTAGTCTCTTTGTGGTTGCTTTGTGTCTCTTTGTAGTCATTTTGTGTCTCTCTGTGGGTGTTTTGCCCCTTTTCATAGTTGTTGTGAGTTGTCAGTTTAAATATAAGCGGTAATATGCCTACAACCCATAAAATACAGTTGCCAAAAAGAGATTACAGCTCCTACCATGTCACTGAAGGGTTATCTATGTCTCAAAATGACCTGATATCATTCATGAGAGTTATATATGACATATTACAGTCCCCCCACCCCCCCTAAAACAGTACATGTGTCAAGCTTTTGACTTTTTGACCACTATATTGTAGGTGTTCCTGCCGTTCACCTGCTTTATGGACAGAGGTTGGCAAAATAACACTTTTTGGTTAAATCCAGTCATATAGTACATCACCCTAATCATGACATCAACAATGACATGTTAGACTCAAATCAAACATGTGTGACATGATTTATTATAAGCATTTATTTTGAGTACAGTACAGACCACCACATGCACTCTGGCTGGGATTTACACTTCAGGGGCGTATCTCTCAGTTAAAGAATAACACTCTCATGAAACGCATTCGCCATGTTGGGCATACTGCTGCATATCAATCACATTCACAGCAACCAATCAAATTAGTTTCATTCAGGCCTTGTAAGACAGGGACTTCATCTGCAACGCCCCATCGGCAACAGTGAATGCTAGACAAACCATCTGTAAATACTGATAATATAGCGGATTACGATACAATACTCTCAAGTTTAAACATGCACAATCATAGTATTTAATTTTACACACAATAAATAAAACACAACAATAACGAATGTGCAGTAAACACAGGATTTCATGATATGACAATGTAGTACGAGACCTGGGACCATCATGGGGGAGATCACCATGGTAACCTATGCTGCACGGCTAACCACTCCAGTCGAGATTCAGTTCAGAGGATCGGATCGAAACGTGTCAACAGCCCAACTACTGACCAATCAGATCACTGTCCATGTCTACAGGACCCGCCCTACTCTGCTTCTGATTGGCTTACCCTGATATTCTTAACCTAACCCTAACCAATCTAACTCCTCATGCCTAATCCTAATTAACCCAACCTAGTACTAGCCAATCAGAGGCAGAGTAGGGCGGGTCATGACTTCACCATCCGAGGGAAACAGAAATTGGCCTACAGGATCCCGACGGGGACAAAAGTGTTGAGTTTCACAATAAAGTGACAAGTAATAAAGAGCATTTTTTATACTTCTATGATGATAACGTCAGACATAGAGGGCATGATTTTAACCCAACCATCTGTGCACTCTGGGTTTAAAAAAACGCTAAAAAACAACAATTGCAGGATACTAGTTGTGCTCAATTTCTTCATTAGCTCCCAGTATATTATAAATGCAATATTATGGCCAAATTAACCTTATTAAGAGTTATTTTCTTTTTAAATTTTTTATTTTTTTTCATCTCTAGCTTTAGCTGCTTACTTCACTGGTTGCTGTTTTGAAGTATATTGCATTTAGTTGCAATAGCTTTTTCATTATGCAAGAATAGCCCCACAAATACATTTTAGACTTAATATCAGGATATTGTTTCTACTACTTCTATTCCTCCTTAAAGCTTGGGTAGGTAACATTGGAGAAACCAGCAAGTGTATGCTAGATTAAAAAAATTATACAACCTAAAAACCCAGTCCAGTGTTGCCAACTCTTTTCCAGTAACAGTAGCTAGCAGCACTAGCTCCAGAAGTCCCTAAATCTAGAGAGAAAGTCACCAAGTCGGCAACACTGACAGTCCGTCCCGTCAGGCCTCCCTCCAAAGACACTCCCCCAAAATGATCATAATTAAAGTAATAGGGGTGTAACAATACGTGTAATTGTAATGAACCGTTCGGCGCAGGACGTTTGGCTCAGTCCGCGACATCCTTTTCGGTGTCTACTACTCAGAGAGAGCCAAAGCAACTAATGATAGTGTTTATCGCTGCGTATGCGACCACACTCGATCGTAAACAATACAGAATTAATGCATATGGTCAAAGTGTTTTGAGTCACGCTATGATTTGTGTGTCAATCTGCTGTGCCTGCCCTGTATGAACGAGCACAAGCCGCAGTTGAGGAATTATCAACATGATGGAGCATTACAGAATCAGAAATACTTTTATTGATCCCGGGGTGGGGGGAAACTTGGTTACATTTACATTATATTACATTAACATAACAGACATTTCTTTTATCTATTTATATTTTATTGACAATATGTCAGTATTTGAGTGCCTTAACTGTTAAAGTAAGAATTATGGACAATGAGCAACTGTTGAATGTTAACACAAATTTTTGTTAACATTCAATAGTTTTCAAAATAAAATGAAAAAAAAGAGTAATTTTCTGCATTTTCTTTGTTTTCCCTATTGTACTGAAAACGTACTGAACTGTGACCCCAAAACTGAGGTACATACCGAACCATGAATATTGTGTACCGTTACACCCCTACAGTATAATGAACATAAATAACCAACATGGCTAGTACAGTCCTGTGACAGCCACGGATACCGGATCTTTTCCTTTTTTTTGTCAGAGCATTTGATTTATTGATGGCTGAGAATTTCAATAAATATAACAAAAATGTTTCTAAAATACATTACCTACCCCAGCTTTAATTTATGCTAGTTGTGTCTTTATTCCATCAGTCCTGTTTGACCTGCTGCTGCATAACTCCTGGGAATTTCATCTTGTCCCACATCAAATAATAACAGTGGGCCCTTTTCTGTTGATGTGATTGGCTCGTAATTCAGAAAGCTGCCCCAGTAATGTGCTCAAAGTTGGATCAGTAAACTGGAGTTAAGTGAGCCAGTTGATTCATGATACCAGTTAGACTCAGTGAAGATAAGCAACTCAAAGAGAGCCAGGCTGTTGATACGGGCCCTAGATGGTGTGGAGTGGCGTTTCCATCACATTTTTTTTGCTGTGTTTTAATTTAGATTAAAGCTCTCAGCTGAAACCAACAGTATTTAAACCTTATGTGAAATATCTCACCGATTAAATGAAACTAATTAAAAGCAATCAGGCAAAGCTTCGGAGATGACACTCCTGTGTATTTACAACATCACTGGAACATGAGTTCACATTTCCAGATTCCAAAAGCTAAAGGAAACCGTTTTGCCATTTTTGTCTCTCGTAGCTGAGTTTTAAGTTGAAAGGTCAAATGATCACCGCAGGAAACAGGAAGTGACTCATTATTTCTTGCGTGGCACCTTGTCACCGAGCGGTACTTCATCCATCAGTTTCTGCAGAAAGACCACAACGAGGTGTTAGTGTCTCTGTGTCAAAATTCAATATCATAAATTGAATCAAGTGTATAGAACATATTAGTTCATACAGTGTGATATATGGAATATATATTTACAAAGTCCACAAGGATGGTATTGTTTCATCTGATCAGAACAATGTATTACCATGTAGGAAGAAGATATCAGGAAAACAAGCTGTTATCATGATGAACTGCAGAACGCGCCTGAGATTAATCATGTTTTTCAGTGTCAAAGTAATCCAGTGATAGTTGTCTGACATGTAGACATAGCTTTAAAACAATCACGGAACCCAGCGGCTATCAGTCTTACAACGATTTAGCCTCCGGGGGCGCAACAGACAGAATATTTCTGTGATTCCGGTATATCCAGAGAGCGGATATCCGGGCCAAGACTTCCTCTTCCGTGCGTCGGTCATTGTTTACAGTCCGATCAGCAACTTGAGACGCGAGACTGGAGTTGAGAGACTGTTTCACAAGTTGCCAGTTTACACTCAGTTATCAGTTAATTCTTTTAGCCAATAAAACGCTAAACTGTCAGACGACAGCTGATGGGTTCAGAGATGGCGTCTCGGCCTCTTTTGATCTGCACACGCGCTGTTTACCTGCACGCTCAAAAGAGATTGGTCAAAACTGCTTGGACTACAAACCAGAACGCTTCCCATAAAAAAATCTTGTCCCGTTGCCTACAGATATCTGCATTCATAAGCAGAAATCTGTTCATAGAGATTAGCTTTAAAATGATCAGGGGATCACCAGTTTTTAGGATTCATCCTTCGGGGTTCTAGTTGTTAAGATATTTACGTCTGGACCAAAGTGGTGGACTGACTGACGTCACCAAAGTCACATTTATTAATCCAACATACGCATGCAGACACACACACACTGACCTCGAGCAGTCTGCTGTAGTAGGTGAAGCCGTCCTCTTCGTCCCTGCGGGCGTCGTCCACCTTGTACCTCCTGCAGGCCAGCAGCAGCTCGTTGGAGCTGTAGAGGGGGGCCGGGTCGATGGAATGGCTGTTGATCAGGCTGACCAGGTACTCCCGGTAATGCTTCCTGCGTACCAGAACAACGCCATGTTAGATCATGATCACACAGCAGAGATGGGCAGCCTCCTGCTAGTACTGATCATAACACACTTTTTTTGTAGTTTTGGCCATTCTTAGTATGCTAAAACTGTTACGGGTTTTGTCTTTTTTTTTCTTCAATGTTGTCATGATTAACTGGTGTGTGAGATATCAGAGCTCTGCCTTTCTCCATGCTGCTGGGGCTGGTCCGCCTTGCTGGGGTTTCCATGGCGATGATCGGTTCCTGCAGCGTCCGCTTCTCCCTCCGTCGTAGTGTGACATCATCGGTGCTGTCCACCACTCCCGTGGAACATTATAAAAGAGGCCCGGAGCTCAACGGCAGGGCAGCTGTGATTCTGCTTGATCAGTCCTCCTCTGTGCTTCTTCGCTGTAGAATAACTAACTCGATTGTATAGGAAGTAGCTTGGTATATTGGTAGATTTGGTATTAGCCTAGCACTTTGTGGTTATAGAGGCACTTGTACTTTGTTTGGGACTGGGCAGGGATTAGTTTAATTTTAGGGTACATACTGCTGTGCATTTTCTGTTATGATTTTTCAGTTATAGAGAGACAATAGGTAAAGGGGTGGCTACCACTAACAGCGAGAGTAGTAAAACATTTATTTTTCTTTCTTGTTCTGATCTTTGGGTTGTTCACCAGCTAGTCGGCTGTGACTTTAAGTTCTAGTTTGTAGCACTTGGGTTTTATTTGTTCATTGATTTTGGCGCCATCCGCAGCCCTTTCCTGTTTTTCATTTGCCTACCGACACGGTGGTGTTGGCTCTTTTGTTTGCTGTGTCATTGTTTGTTACTGACTGCAGCCCGTTTTGTTTCTTTTGAGTGACTCACTTTTACAATAAACAGCAACTTTACGCCTGACAACACCTTAGCTTATGACTTCTTCCCTTAACCCTTGACCTTACTGGGACGTGACACTAACTAACCAACATTATTTGATCACTTAGTCTATCGTCATTGTTGCTGTAACATTTTGAAATGTTTGTATTACTTTTTAAAGTGGGCAAAGTGAAAACAAATAGTGCATTACAAGCAACCTACAAAATAGAGCAGTTAAGTTAAGTTAATAACAGTTAAGACCAAGATGGCAGTATACAACGCCTGCGTCGTCAGTACACTGCTGTACGGCAGCGAGACATGGACAACCTACAGCAGACAGGAGAGATGACTCAACTCCTTCCATCTGAGAAGCCTCCGCCGCATCCTGGGCATATCCTGGCAAGACAAAGCAAGCAACACCGAGGTTCTGACCCGTGCTGGCCTCACCAGCATGTAGACTCAGCCCAGCCAGAGCAGGCTGCACTGGCTGGGCCACGTCTGTCGCATGGAGGATAGTCGCATCCCTAAAGACCTCCTCTATGGAGAACTGGCAACTGGGAGTAGAACAACAGGCCACCCCCTCCTGCGCTTCAAAGATGTCTGCATGCGAGACATGAAGGCTCTAGACATCGACACCATGTCTGAGAGTGGCTGGGAAAACCGGGCCAGGGCAGACTTTTATGTATTTATTTATTTTGTCTGCTTGATTAATCCTTTCCCCTCTTTTGCTCCTTCACCTCTTTCTTTGCTCTCCACTGCTTTAGGCCGTCCCCAGGCCCGTTGTCAGTCTACTGACTGTAAATAAATGAACCCAAAAGAGTACTGTACTCTAGATTTTCCTTATTTAGTTTTGGGTGAATACAGACACAGATATGCCAGGCATATTCCATCTTCCCTATTTTCCTATTCAGTCTAAACGGGTCCAGCTAGCGTTAGTGTTATTAGTTAGTTCAGTGAGTTAAACAACAGTTAGTTAATATTGGGTGTAAATATTTAGTAACAACTAATCTCTGAGTAAGAACTCGTTTATGTGGTGCAACTCATTTGAGTTAGTAATGTGTAAATCTAGTAAATACTTATGCTATAACTAGGTTGGTACAACCAGTTATATAAAAGTGTAGCAAATATAACATGTCGGGGCCTAAGACACATATAACATGTTGCTTTGGTTGGTAATACTGAACAAAGTCATCATACTCGCAGAGTCCAGCATGTCCAGTTTGGGTCTGAGCTCCGCAGGCTGAATCTGGCTGCTGCCCTCCCTCATCCTTCTGCTCTATCACTCCACACAGACCTGAAAAAGAGAGGGATGAAGAAAAATATACTGTAGAAAGAGAGACAGAGACCAGAGAAAAAAAGGGAATTTGCATTGATTCAGCTCGTTTTTTTAGCGGAGGACAGAGAGGGTCACGTTGAAGCTAAATGACTCAGCAAATCCAATAGCTAATACGTTTAGTAAAAGCAGCGGGGAAATGCTAATGCTAACAGGAAAAGAAGTTGCCCTTTTAAATACCTGATTAAAACTGGTATTTTTAATTAAATTTGTTCAGTTATTCATTTCTCTTTTTAAACTCTATTATTTATTTATGAATTCATTCATTAATGTATTTTTAAAGGATGTACTTATTGACTGTTTTATAATATAATAATATTTGATTGTGTAATACAGTATTTCATTCATGTTTTTAATGCCCCTTAAAATGTCAAATAATGAAATACTTTGTAATTTTGTCCATTTATTCAAAGATGAATAAATTATTTTTAAACACATTTATTAATGCCTATTTTTTACTGTACGATTAGTTATTAATCAGTTAAATGTTCTGTTACTATTTACGTGACTCTTGTGGTCCTCCATAGTCATCGTCTCATCTTAGTCACGGAAAAAAAGGTTGTTGAAACGTATTGCTTAATAGTTTTCGTTAATGAAATTAACACCGCTAATGGCAATGCTTTGTATTTAGTACTGGCATGTCTTTGCTGCTCTCTGCTGGTCAACACTGAAATGCAATACACCTCTTCACTTTGTTTTCTGTGTTGTGATTTGATTTTAATGTGGCATAGAAAATGCATGTTAAATAATTATCATGTTTTTCATTTAATTATGACACAGTAAATACATACATAAAAGGAAATACATATCACAAGTACTGCATTTCAGTTATTTTTTTTCTTTATTCAGGCATTTTAAATCTTCCATATCTGAACGTCCATTATTGAATGTCATAGTGACAACTTTGCGTCGAGCCATTTGGTATGTTGAGATACTTTACTGGAAAAATTTAAATGTTGACCTGCTGGTGGCGCGAGAGGAAAAGTCAGGAGATCACCGAAGTCAGTGGGAATCATCCTCTGGGGACCATGGATGTCTACAAAATGTCATGGCAATCCCTGAAATCCCTGAAAGTCTGGACCAGAGCAGTGGACCGACTAACCAACAGAAACAGACCGACATTGGCAACCTAAGAACCACGCTGCTAGCACTGTCTACTTCATTCCACTTCATACAGGAGGCTACTGAACGTGTTGGTCCAAATGAGTATAAAAAAAACTGTCCACAGGCTCAGTTCATTGAGTTTTCAGTATGGCTTTAGATATTATTTATATCTAAATAATTATATATATGCTAAAGATTTATATTCTTTATGGCTATCCATTATAACGTCCTTTTCCTCTTGACTGAAGTAGAAGAGCCAAATGACCAAATACCCCCTTTTACGGGAACCCACACAGAGCCGGATGAGGACAAGCTGGTCAACGAAGAAAGTTGCTAACTACAGTCGTGGTACCCGTTATCTCTGATCAGGGCTTTAGGTTTTGTCGAGCCAGCTAACGCAAAGACAGCCCGGCTCTGTCAAACCTACCTGTCTGTGTTCCAGGAGGGGGTTCAGTGTTGAACGCCACTCCATTATTCTGTGAGTCACAAAGAAAAGGAGAACACTGGTTACTCGCATTAGTCTGATTTACACAGTTGTACGGTGGCCCTGAGGTGCAAAACACGACAACATTGGACAAAACAACATGGAAAACAAACATATAACAGAATAACATTTTAGAAAGCACAACAAAAAAAACAAAAAAACAACCACATTTCGGAAAACAGAATAACAAAACTGCTTTGAGAAATGTGTTTTTCGAAAATGTTTTGTTTTTGGTTTTGTTGTGTTTTGTGAAATGCTGTTTTTTTTTTTTAAATATTGTTGTGTTTTGTGAAATGTTTTGCACTGCTAGTATTGCAGCTAATAGAACACTGATTAGAAAATGAATGAGTCTATGGTATTTATCGCAGATAATATTCACAATCAATAACATTTATTTCAGCTTAAAGTGATTTACAGGTATCCTTCATTATGGGACGGTGTCAGACCTACTCGTAGTTCTTGGGTTTAACGTTTGAATCTGCTACATCAAGTTTAAAGGTCCCATATTATAAAAAAATTTGATTTTCATGTTTTTTATTATAAAGCAGGCTTAAGTCCTATATAAGTACTGTGAAAGTATCAAAACGCTCAATCCACAGGGAAATACACACAGCCCGTATTCAGAAACTTTGCATTTGAAACAAGCTGCCAGGATTTCTGTCCATTTGTGATATCACAAGACATGTGAGAGCTGTAGAATGTGCAGTCTGCAATAAACGGTAGGTACTGAGAGTGCATTGCGAGGTAAAATAAATATATCAACTTAATCATTTAGTTCTGTGAAATGTTTGGTTTTCTGTTTCGTTGTATTTCCTGAAATGTGTCTTCTTTGGTGTGATGTTGTGACCTGAAATATTGTCGTTTTCTGTTTTTGTTGTCTTTTCCTAATTTGTTAACGCATTTCTAAAATGTTGTGTTTTGCACCTCAGGGTCACCGTAGATTGCCACGTGAAGATATTCATTATAATTACTTGGATTTTCCCAAACAACAATAGCTGAATTGTGTTACACCGAAAAATCTATCTTAAAAGGGAATTCATCGAAACAGTTTTCATCTACCTTTTTTGGTGCACAGTTCACAGTGAGGTCTGCAGATTATACTATAGTAATATAGTAAAATATAGTATTTCTCAATGTTCTGAGCACCAGAAATCTTGAGGCAATGCTTTCACATGCAGATGTGTGTGTGTGTGTGTGTGTGTGTGTGTGTGTGTGTGTGTGTGTGTGTGTGTGTGTACCTGCAGTAAAGCCTGCAGTCTGGAAGGTTCCCAGTCTCTGAGATAGAAGAGGCAGTCTCTGGGATGATGGGCATGTAATCCAGACACACTGCACTCGTCCACTGCACAGGTCTGATAGGAAGACAGGAGAACATGAGACACCTGTCACTTGTTCAGGTATGCCAAAGGTTAATCACCTTTGTGATAAAGGTGCATTCACACCAAATGTGTTTGAAGCATTTCAAAGTTCACTCCATTTTTAATAATAATAAATTTAATTTGTGAAGGGCTTCAATTAAATTCAATTTAAACAACTTTATTAATCCCTCTAGGGGCAATTGGTTTGGAGCAGCTTGTACATAAAAACATAAAAACAGAGATAAAACACAGTGACACACAACAACAGCAATATATGTAAGCTAAAAATATAAAACAGGACCTAATACGATTACTGATGTAAATGAGACTAATTTATAAATAAACAGACTGAATAAGAACAATAGAAGGATCAGTCTAATAAGGGATAAAAGGATCTGTGATGGTAAAAAGATAAAAGTCCGTAAGAAATGCAAAATCTAAGGAGCATTCGATAATCTGATTGCAGAGGGGATAAGCGATTTAGAATAGCAGTTAGTTTTACAAACCGGTAAACCATAACAACGTCCTGACTGCGACAGAGAAAAGTCACTAGAAAGCACATGACCAGAAGATACCAAAATACATTCAGCCTTACGGAGGATCTGACGGTTACAAAAGGAATTCAGATCTCTCTGTTCCACACCAATAATCTTAGAACAGATTTTAACAATACTGTTGAGACTGTTTCGGTCTTTAACTGAGAGGCTGTGAAAACAACAGATAAAAGAAAAACGAAGGAGACTCTCAATGAAAGACTGATAAAAACGACGGGGGATTACGGCACTGGCTTTTTATAGGTGAGGTAACACTGTCATTCAAGGTGGCACAAAGCAATGATTGGACAAATGTTACCTTTTTTATTAAGGACTAATGTTTAGAGAAGTATACTCGGACAATTTAAACATTGTTCTAAAAGAAACAGAGGGAAACAGAGGGAAATCAAACACTGGTTGAACATAGTAAAATACAAAGATACTTGCTAATTTACAACACAATCAACGTTAGCCACTTTAACGTTAATATTACGAGAATAAATTAATAACTTTACGAGAAAAAAGTCGTAATATTACGAGAATAAAGTCATCACTTAACGAGAAAAAAAAGTTGTAATATTACCAATATTATTAGCTAGAGTGAAGATGATATGAAACTAGAAAACCTAATGAATCCATTGGTAGCAACCACGTCATACTAGCTTGTCGCGAAGGAAGTTAAATAACCCTCCAACTTACGCTAAATTTTGGCGACGAAAAACTGACATGGCCATTTATTTAATCGTGATTAATCGCAATGACATATTTTAATAGATTGACAGCCCTAGTAATAATAATAATTACTGGGTAGTAATAAACAGTGATATGTGGTCCAGCATTCCATCTAATAAAATACAATACTTTCTCCATTACTGTTTTGATAATTACAGCATGAAATGGTGATGTAGGATGACAGCGTGTGTCAGACTCACGGTGTGGAAGGGGTTGTTGCAGCCACTGCAGAACTGGTAACGGCACTGTGAGCAGCAGAAATGCATGCAGCCTCCTTTGGACAGCGCATACTGAAAGCGACAGTTAGGACAGGCTAGAGGGAGGGAGGAGAGGAGGAGAGGAGGAGAAGGAGGAGGAGGAGTGACAGGCAGGATGTGAATGGCGAGGAAGAGGAAGAGGGAAAACAGAGAGAGAGCAGGGAAGCAGTGTCAGAACATTGAGGGAAATTTTCAATAGTACAAAAAAAGCATACAGTGTACATAGATTATTTATTCACTGAATTAATGTGTTTCACCCGTGTGAGTCCTGTTGGAAGGTCAAACTGAAGGCAAGCTGCTTCGCTACAAAGACTGGGTGTCATTGTGGGCTAAGCATGAGCCAGGAAATGATCAAAAGGGCGGGAGAAATGACCATTACATTTCACCTGAACACCACCAGCTTAGCCTCACCTGATCTGCCCTCTGTGAAGCACACGCTTAGAAACCACATGGACTAAATTGATTGATTATAGCTAGCAATTAGATCTGTACTAACACAGACCTGGTTTTGCAGACACGACCACCGAATTCAACTCAAACATACGGTGGACGAACGAATGCAAAAGTCGCAACGCAAATGAGTGTTGTGGATTTTGAATTTGCGTTGGGGCTTTTGCATTTGTTCGACACTTCTTGGCCACCGTACAAATGACCATCAGAACCTGCCTAGAATCCACTCAAAGATAAACTCTATTGCTTTTTGCTTATATTATGCCTAGTTCACACTACGCGACTTTAGCCCTGATTTTCCACTTGCAGACAGTTTTTGGAGCTCCCCGACAAAAGCCCCAGATCAGAGGCAAGTCGGCGTTGTCTTGGCGCTCGCAACATCGGCGCTCGCTCATCGCACGCTCGCTCATCGCTGCTAGAGTGCTACTGTATGTGTGAACCGTTCAAAGACATGAGTTCAGAGGTTTGCCGGTGGTTCTAGCATGCTAAATATTTGGACCTCTTCAGGTAGGGATGCACCGATCTGACATTTTCAGTCCCAATACGTACGGACAGCGATACCTGGGCTTTGGGTATCTGCCGATAGCGAGTACCGATCCGATACCAGTGTTTAATTCATAAGCTGTATGCCTCACTGTGAGGAAGTGACTGGGATCATTCTGTTATGTGTTAGGACAACACCAGGCTTGACTTATGCATCGCTTTTCTAACTTTGTAAAACAAAATATAACAAATCAACATATAGATAACAGAACACAAATCTTGTGAATTGTTATTTATTATTAAAATATTAAATCGTACACCAACAACTTGGTAAAAAATCGTCAAAACTAACAGGAATTACAATTAAGGTTTAAACTGTTTTAATGCAGCAACAAATTATTCAAAAAGTAAACAGGAATTAAAATTCCAGTCTATAATGTATATAGTATATAAACATAGAATTCAATAGAATAGATCGACCCCAATGTCACCGATATCCGATCCAACTATTTGAGTCAGTATCAGCCCGATATCCGATGCGGTATCGGTCCATTTATCTATCTTTGGGGAGTCTGTCAGGGAGCTACAGACAATGAGAGCGGGTGTTTTCGTGACTAAACCAGTTTGGAGATCTCATCAGGGATTCCACAAAGACTTCAAGACTCCCGAACTTTAGTTGCTTAAGTGTAATGTCTCTCCCAGTAGTGATTCTGTACTCCTGCAGCTTAGTGATATTGATAAACAAATGGCAGAAGTATAACCCACCTGCTTCATTGTCACAGTGTTTTATGATAGAAAATAACAGTTTAATAAAGTTGGGTGTGGTGAAATGTAGGGGTGGTTGTGTGCTGCCTTGGGAGTTTACCAATCGTTGTGATTATGCTTAATTAGACGTGGCCTGGAGGAAACCCTGCTGTCTATATGCTAAAGTAGAGCAACATCTTACCTTTAACAACTGCTGCTAGAAAATAATACTGTAGTAATGTGTGTGTGTGTGCTTACTGATGCCGTTGTCTCTGAGGTATCCAGCCAGGCCCTGTCTCTGATACTCTGGATCATTCTCTCTCTTCCATGACTGGTACTGTTCACAGGACAGACCTGCATGCTGAGACTCCCACTGCAGACACAATACAGAAACACTCATTTAGTGTATGTTCCACTGCTAACCACCTGTCCTTTTCCTCAGTTGGCTCACTACGTTTAACATTATAACTATACTAACAAACTATTCAGTACCAGTTCACTTAAAGTCACTGTGAGGAACTTTTAACTGGTTATGAAACAGTCTCAATGTAATCCTGGTGCCTTTATATGACCCATATAAGTAAACGAGACCATCACTGAGAAGATTGGTTATTTCTATATAGTTATTCTTAATGCTCGTCATCAGTGTCACCGGGTTGGATTCTGGGAAAATCAGACGAAGGGAGGTACTGGAGACCAGAACCAGGACGCCGCGGGGCAGACTATCAGACCCTGCTGCAGTAAAATTAGAGGTTTTCTAAGAGGAGTCTGGTGCTCATGGAAACACTACCACTTTTGTCCACAGGGACTGCCACAATCAGTCCCACAAACAAAGACTTTAATTTTAAATTTCAGAAGGATACAAATGTATCGAATGATAAAAAGTAACATCAGACTCTGACTTCTGTTACTAACATTACAAATATATATTGAACGGGTGAATGAGAGGCAAACTTGTAAAGTGATTTGTCCATTAAAGTAGAATAGCACTGTATAAATGCTAGTCCATTCATGAAGGTTCTAATGCTCGGTTTTAGAGAGGTGTTGATTCAACGGTATGGTCGTTTTGTAAGATGTAGTTGGTGGTGTTGTTGAACTGTACTGTATTATACTGACAGCTGTTTCTGTTATTTTGTTTTCCCCATTTAGATCAATGAGTTTAGGCTCAATAACAGAAACACCTCTCAGTTCAAGGAAGGTGGAACTAATAAACTGGCTACTAGGTAAAGCTGAAGAAGGGATGATTCCTCTGTCTAATCTGAAACACTTAATACAGGAGTTAACAGTTTTTTGACCACAGTGAAAGTATTGTTTTTGAAAGGCTAAACGGCAACAAATATGGACTCAAGCAGAATATTTTGTTGGATAAAAACGTGTTGGGAATTTTGGAAGAGATTACATCTATCTTTTATCAGTAAATGTCGACTTTTAGACTTTAAAATGCTGTGGAGTTATTGGAAATGTTTGGATCACACAAGTCAGAAACATTCCTACGCAGCCACCACTGGAATCTAATTCTACAAATAGTATAATACAAATAATATTACAGTAGCCAGTAGAACCTGGAAGACGTTCAAATAGGCAGTAAAAACGTAAAATAAAAACCCACAGTTAGCGTCGTCATGGTAACATATGTTGCCGCAAAGTGCCGTCCCATTCATATTTATACCATTTCAAGCCCTCGCAGCCTCTCACACTCAACCATTTACCAGGTGACGTCAGTCAAGTCCCTGAGGGTTCAGGGCTGCAGGCCTTAGGGTGGACATTGGGACTGGGCCAGTGACTTTCTGCCTGCATGAGCAATGCATGCAAGCACAATTATCTTACCAGCGGCTCTGTGACACTGATATATTTATGGATATGTGTGATCATATTTATGGGAGAAAACTGATGAAGTGTGAGGAGTGTGAGGTCTATTAATCCCTATTACATTGGAAGTATTTAAGTGTGTCGCTGACACCCTAGCACTGTAATGACTGGGGGGAGAAGACAAGATGATTTGTGAGACCAAACACAGTACGTAGAAAACATGAAGAGAGAGGGAGATCAACACTACAGAGAGGGACACCAAATACTTACAGGCCTTTTACACTGAGCACAGAAACTGTTGCGACACTGAAAACAGGTGACTTTAAGCTGGTCTCCATCATAGATGAACCCATAGGAACACTGAGGAGAGGAGAGGAGAGGAGAGGAGAAGAGAGGAGAGACAGATAAGAGAAGTAACAGTAGAAAGGAGTATTATTATCTAATATGAATACACTGGCTTTGAGAAAGCATTGTTATCAGTGTTGTCGTTAGCTACATTTAATTGAAAGAAAAAATAAATAAACTTAAATTTTAGGGCTGTCAATCGAGTTAATAGTCAATCGTGATTATTAACAAATTAATAATACATTTTTTATCTGTTCAAAATGTATCTTGAAGGAAGAGTTTTCAAATATTTAATACTCTTATCAACATGGGAGTGGACAAATATGCTGCTTTATGCAAATGTATGTATATATGTATTATTGGAAATCAATTAACAACACAAAACAATAACAAATATTGTCCAGAAACCCTCACAGGTACTGCATTTAGCATAAAACAATATGCTCAAATCATATTCATATCACTGCAGCCCAACAGGCAACAACAGCTGTCAGTGTGTCAGTGTGCTGACTTGACTATGACTTGCCCCAAACTGCATGTGATTATCATAAAGTTGGCATGTCTGTAAAGGGGAGACTCGTGGGTACCCATAGAACCCATATTCATTCACATATCTTGAGGTCAGAGGTCAAGGGACCCCTTTGAAAAAATGACCATGACAGTTTTTCCTCGCCAAAATGTAGCGTAAGTTTGGAGCGTTATTTATCCTCCTTCAGGACAAGCTAGTATGACATGGTTAGTACCAATAGATTCATTAGGTTTCCTTTAAGTAATGTTAACATGTTCAGGCCTAGAAAATTGTTCCCTGTGTTTAGTTGAGTTGTGGTGATTTAAAGACAACAAAGACGAAGTATTGGATAAACAGTTATTCTCACATTAGAAGCAAATTATTATAATACAAATAACCGCTTTACTAAACTGAATGCACACTTGTGAAATGACAGTGTGACAAACATGTAGAGCCTATTTGACTCTACTTAAGATCCTTTTTAATGTTGTCACATCATATTGTAAAATATGATACAGCAGTATTTTCAAGAATAAAACATGAAAAGCTGAACAAAAACAGTTGTAAAGGATTCATAAACCTGCTCGTGCTGGTCGTCGTGCAGCCATGAATTTGTTCACCATCATTCTAGTTGACAAAGCCAAAGAGTGACTTGTGGTGTACTCACGTGACAGCACCAGAGGAACTTGGGGTCCTTGATTAGAGCCTGCTCTGTCAGCTTCTTGTGGAACAGCTCGTAGACTTCTGGCTCCAGACACTCTCGCAGCTGAAAGCATATCATACAATAATACAACCTGGAGATCAGTCGCTGAGAGGCAGCAAGAACCAGTCAGCATGGAAATGTAAACGTTAAGCGTCAAATGTCTGCATATTACCTCATTTGAATACATGCAAATAGCGCAGGAACACCAAGACGCTATTTGCTGTAGTCCAAGGTACATTACATACATTTGCT
The DNA here is from genome assembly GCF_043250625.1 of Sebastes fasciatus. Classification (NCBI taxonomy): domain Eukaryota; kingdom Metazoa; phylum Chordata; class Actinopteri; order Perciformes; family Sebastidae; genus Sebastes; species Sebastes fasciatus. The sequence goes on along the minus strand of NC_133805.1, from coordinate 30,229,315 downwards.
CCAATTAACACACTGTGTGGTGAGCGCCTGAGAGTGAAAGTAGTCATTATATCAACTCCCAGCACCGCCTATCTCACGAGGACACATTGAATTTCGTTGTGCCACTTCCTGGTGTGACCAGGCACAGGTAGTCTATCGTCTATGGCAGGGGTCGGCAACCTTTACTATCAAAGGAGCCATTTTAGGCAAAGAAAAAAAAAAAGATCTGTCTGGAGCCGCAAAACATTTGAGCATTGTGATGAAGATAACACAGCTTATAGTGTAAGTATATAGTATATAAGTCTGATGTAGTGAGGGTATTAGGGCCACATTGAGGGAAAAAATTGGAGATTTCCAGAATAAAGTCATAATATTACGAGAAAAAAATCATAACTTTACGAGAATTAAGTCATAACTTTATGAGAAAAAAAGTCGTAATATTACGAGAATAAAGTCATACCTTTAGAAGAAAAAAGTCGTAATATTACGAGAATAAAGCCATAACTTAATGAAAAAAAAATTGTTATATTATGAGAATAAAGTCATAACTTAACGAGAAAAAAAAGTCGTAATATTACGAGAATAAAGTCATAACTTTACGAGACTAAAGTCATAACTTTAAGAGAAAAAAAGTCGTAATATTACGAGAATAAAGTCATAACTTTACGAGAAAAAAAGTTAAATAACACGTAAAATTACTACTTTATAATATTATGACTTTATTTTCATAATATTACGACTTTATTCTCGAAATCTCAGATTAATTTTTTACCCTCAATGTGGCCCTAATACTCCATCGTACCGTCGTACCATAGACCTACAACAATGATAAATGAAAATGTAAACAAAAAACAGGTATTCATTTCCATTTTTTTAAATCCACAGGGAGCCGCTGGAGAGGAGCTAAAGAGCCGCAGGTTGAGAGACATTTTAACATTTAATCAAACCACACTCCTATCTGTAAATACATTTTAAATATCCATAAAAGCATTTCTCCTAGTCTAAAAGATTTCTATTGCAGATATCCAGAATGTTCATTCTAGATATCAAAAACGCAATTGTGGATATCTGGATGTGAAAGCCCAATACACATGAACGGCAAAAGTGACGTCATTAGTCCCTAGGAAGAATGACGTCGTGGATATCTGAAATGTTCATTTTGACAAGGAAGAACCGAATTGTAGATATCTGCAATATATATCCAGTCTAGCTATTAAATGTCAGAACGGCCTGTCATATATCTTCCCTCATCTCTCTCTTGGCTCAGCTGCTGTCCTACCTGGATGTCCAGGGTGGAGAAGTAGCTGTTGAGGTGTTCGGGGTCGTTGATGTCCGGCTCCCAGCAGACCGGACACACCATGTCTCTGATGTGTTTGTCCCTCACGGCGATGGTGAAGTGCTGCTGGAAACAACCACAGCACACGGAGCACTGACACGACGTCAGAGACTGCATCTGAGAGAGGAGAGAGATGGCGAGAAAGCGGGAAATGACTTAAGACACGCTTCAATGCTGCTTCAACACTCACAGAAACACTCGCTGTGTCGGTACCTTGCTGTGGGGGAAGACAGAGAGGCAGATGGGACACTCTTTAGCCAGCACTCTCTTGATGAACTCCCTGTCGTGGGACTCTCGCACAGCCTGCACTACGTCCTCCAGGGCGTAGGGGGCGCTGTGCTCCAGAAGCAGTGACAGTGCCAGCTCGCAGCGACCCCAGCTGGGAAGGTCGTACACCGCGAGTAACCTCCGACATATGCGCTGAAAGAGAAGACAGGAATTATCTAGAAGAATACAAGGTTGACTTCACATATCCTGCCAGCTATCCCAGCCTTTCCCAACACTTTGTTTTTCTGGGGGACCCACTTTTTAAAAATCCTCTTGACCCACTTCACAACAGGCCTTATATCTTTAAATGGTGAGAAGAGCAAATGTCTGCGTAAATGAACGTTCCTGACCATTTTTACTGCATTTGCATGCGTTATTGAAAACATATACACATGTTAAATATTTTATAAAAGAGACCAAATAAATGCATTTAGGCGGAGTTAACAGACTCATTTTTTTTTCATCTCATCAGTAAAACAAACAGAATGTACGCTGCCTTTCATATTAGATTCAATTTTATAAGTAAGCTACAATTATCAGAACAATACGAACATTCAGGCTCCCTCGTGTGGCTCAAAGTTGTACTGCAGATATAGGTGTGAAATAAAAGACTATGCAAAAAAACCGAATTGTATAAATTGCATAAATTGTGCAGAGAGTCAGGGTTTACGTTAGCCGGCATATCCTGTTTTTTTGCTGGTATCTTGTCTAGTTGACCAGCAGATTTAATTATCAACGGCCAAAATGTCTGCTGGGAAATATGCCAAATACATAATTAAATTCATTAACAGCATATTAAATAGTCTAATATTGTAAGATATGTTGCCAAGACAACTTAAACATGAACTTATATTATACAAAAGTTTATAAAAACGTCCAAGATCTAAAAAGTGTATCTTAAAAATGCGGCTTAAAACTTGATAAAAAAGTCAATTTATTTATGGCTTCTGGCAGAAAACCACAACGCTGACGCATGAGCAAAGGACACATGACGCTGTTAAAGGCAACCAAATGAAACGGACCTTTACCTTGATTCAAATTATGGATTTATCTGGTTTGAAAATTGTTGGAAACATTTGGGAAAATGTAAGCAGACAACTCCCCAAACACAGTTCTAGTTGTGTTTAGACATATTAACGCGGAGGGCAGGATGAGCAACTAAAGAGAGTTTATGAATTACCAGACTAGCAACAGAATCAAGGTGGCTGAAAGTAGTGAGCTGTGACTGGACCCGGGTCACCCAGGTACTATATATGCCCGCCTGGTCTCACCTGCTTGTCAGGGTGATGGATGTCTACAGGAGGCTCGGGCTTGTCGCTCCAGATGCGCTTGTGGAACGGCTCCAGAAGGGGTCGCTGCAGCAGGGCCAGGGCTCCCCTCACCTCACCGCTGCTCTGCCTCAGAGCCTCATGACAGCGAGCCTCATCGCTGAAGCCCAGCGCACACAGCTCCTTCACCTGAGAGGGTACAGGGTGAAGAACGAAAAAAGATACCACCTTTAGACAAAAGGAAGACCGGTGGAATATTATTGTGCATCTCTAAACATTACGGAGACATACAGTCATAGAAATAGAATAGTAGATTGGACATACCCATTCAAATCAACATAGCAAGATGGTCACAGTCAGGGACGGCTCGAGCCCTCGAGCAAAAATTATGATTTTTTTATCTTCATAAATAACTGTATTTATTATAATTTTAATAAACAATTGGTCCCTGATATTGTTGGCTTAAAAGCGTTTAGTCAGTTTCATTACAATTAACAATTTTATTAACAAATAAGAAGATAAAAAAAGTGTGAGAAAGAGAGTTACAGGGCTGAAAAGTGTATTTCTTTCTTTCTTTATTCATTTGTTACCTCAACGCAGAAAATGAGGAATGGCGCTCACCGGCATCTTTATTTACTTATTTATTTATTTTTAAACAGAGTTTATTTCTGAATTTTGTTAATACCACTCTGACAATCCACTGCACAAACATGTTTGGACTGATAGATATCCCTCCCACTCCCCACCCAGGAAAATACCCAGAGGGAATTAAACTAAAAGGAAAACAAGTGTACAAAAATAAATAAATAAATAAACACACACAAATATACAAATTAAAATAAAATAGTCACAGATAAAATTAAAAAAATTAAATTAAATAAAATAATTCAAAATAATTCAAAATACATTTATTTATTTATTTTTTAGAGGGCGACCAGTGCCCCCCAGAAGATGGAGCCTTAGGCGACCACTTATATGACCTATGCCGGAGGTGGAATGACTAAAGGAGCAGTGGAGTAGTTACGTTACGAGGCACAGAGAACCAGAGTAAATGAGCACAATTGAACAACTTAATGCTTCATCCACACACTTGTCAAAGTGCGACCACCTGATGAGTGACGACTCTGTTCGGCTCATTTTCTATAAGCAGTGTAGCACTGCGGCATGGTGGAATTAGCTAGTTAGCTATGCTATGCATGCACAGATACAGTATTTGTTACCTTGGCGAGTCTGTCTCTCAGAGCTTGCCTGGCAGCTCTCTCAGTGTCGCCCCCTGCTGTCAGCCAGGCCTGCTTGGCCTCCGCTCTGGACAACTGGACCACACCATCAGTTTCTGCCTCTTTCCCAACATCCCCAGCAGGAGCTTCACATGACCGCCTCTGTGTTGGGAGAAAAGTCAGTCAGTCACAGAAAACAGTGACAGTGAGAGGAAACATAACGTTGAAGCATACTGACTGTGCGCTCTGTTGTGCCCCAAACAGACTGAAGGGGAGATGTTGCCACCGACATCCTGATCTGGTCTAACAGCAGAGGAAGCTCCGTCTTCAACCACTTGCATGGCAGGATGCTGCTGTCCCCGGCTACCCTCATGCTGGTGTACACCTCCTCTGGACTCACTCCTTTCTTCTCTCCGTCCTGACACAGATATAAAAAGGACACTAGAATACAGACACACTACATGTGGTCTAGATCCAGCAGGGACAGGTGACGAAGGTGACTTGCTCTAATCAGTTGAATCAGCTTCAGTCCCTCGTCCTTCATCAGCCTCTGCCTCCAGGAGTCCAGGTCCTCGGGGGCGGGCTGTTTGGGTTTGATTGGCAGGGCGGGGACCCGTCTGACAGGAGAGGGAGGGCGGAGCCTCACGGGCAGGGGGGCGGGCTCTGGACGAGCCAGGTCACACATCTCACACACTGTGGCAGGGGAGTAGTTCAGATAGGTACAGAACTGACACACCCACTGGACAGAGAGACACAGAGACACAGAGAGAGAGAGAGAGAGAGAGAGAGAGACACTAAGTATTTGTAAATGTCTTTGTGATAACTGCACGCCCTGAGCTATAGTCAGTCACATATAAAGTCACCTAAATTATACAAAACGAGGTGTGTGATTGACCAAATAATCGGACGCGTTGACGCAAATTTGTTTTCACGCCACTAATTTCTTTAACGCATTAACGCAACTTGCGATTTTTAGGTTGTAGCGGCTCAGACTACAACAATAAAAGCGGTAACTTCCTTCTACCTCCACATAGTCAAATGGAGCAAATATCTCGATTCTGGTATTAAAAAATCTATTTCAAAATCATAAAAAAAAAAAAACGCGACACATAGGTATTTTGATTTTTTATCCCCACCCCTGTTGATAAGAGTATTAAATACTTGACAAATGTCCCTTTAAAGTACATTTTGAAGAGATACAAAATGTATGATTAATTTGCGATTACTCACGATTAACTATGGACGATTATGCGATTAATCGCGATTAAAAAGTGTTGAATCTCACTAAATTGTCCCATCTACTTACAGTCATGGCGGCGAAGATAACAAAAACAGGTATTTATTCATCTCGTATGGTGCCTAACTTTAGTGGATCGTAACATATCGGGTATGGAATTAATCTGCAGATGATCCGGCTCAAAATGAGACCAAACCTTTCTATGGATGTCAGTTTTTGAGCCACGACAAAGACCAAAATGTGGCCTGTCACAGACTAGGTAAGGCTTGTATCTGTCTAGCCGATTTAACAGAAACACCTTCTGCTACTGAACCAGTTGTTGATCACTGCGACCCCTACCGGACGGTTAAGAAGAGTGAGGAGTCAGCCGTCAATGGCGCTATAAAACAGTCAATAAAATAGTTTTTTCAAAGAGTGTGAATCGCCGCAACCACGAGAGGTCCTTGAACATACAGTCGTAAATGAGTACAAATAATATGAGGCTGATGGGTCCAGTAGTGGGAGAGATTAGCTGCGGACAGACAGACACACTCACAGTGTTTCTAATTCTGTCACATTCAGATCAGGGTTCAGGGTGGTTGGCAGCCCATATTTTCCAAGTGCTCTAGTGTTATTAATGTTGTGACATAATCTTTAAGGGATAGTTAATCTAAAATGGGCAAAAAAGGTGGAAAAACTGATGGAGGTCTGCAGATCTTTGTCCTTCAAGGACCCCTTGAGGGAGCTGCTCAGCAGAAAAGCTTTAGTCAAGGGGTCGATGTGTTTATCCTGCAGCAGACACGAACACAGATCAGGTGAAGTGAGGATTCCTTTTCTGAGATGTTGCTGCAGAGAATAGAATCACTGTGTGTCTCGCTCTAACTAACTCTGAAGGCTGTGTGTGTAAGAAATTGATTTAAAAGGACTTGTTCTCGGAAAGGAAGCTTTTCCGATTACCATGATATTGTGTTTCAGTTTCCTTTGAATGAGCAGGTTTTATTAGTGTATTATCTCTAATATCTGTCTGACACACGGAGAAAAGATAGTTCAGATCTGCTGTGATGTTAAAGCCCATGAAAAAAACACATGAATATTTAATAAAATTAAATATTCATGTGTAAATAAGCAAGAAGCAACCCTTACAGTAAAAAGAAGGCTTCGGTATTATTACCTCCGCCAAGGCTTCGGTATTATTACCTCCGCCAAGGCCGAAGGCCTAGGAAGGAGGTTATGTTTTCAACGGTGTTGGTTTGTTGGTTTGTCCGTTTGGAGGATTACTCCAAAAGTCTGCGATGGAAATTTTTAGAGGGGTGGGGTGTGGTACAAGGAACAATCCATTCGATTTTGGTGGCAATCCGGATCATGATCCGGCTTCAGTTTTTTTTTTTAATAACTCCGCTCAGCCTGTGCATTAACACCACAGGCTTTTTTCTGTCCAGTTTGAATGAAGTGTTTTACGATGCTCCGCTACGTACAGCTGATCTCAACATAAACAAAAACGTGTGTACTAAATTACATGGCAATCTGTCCAATAATTGATGAGACAGTCTGAACCATTAATGTAAACCTCATGGTAATGATACAGAAAAATCCATACTGCTGGCATGGCTAAAACCAAGCTTTATAAGCAACACACACACAAACAGTTAACTGACTTGGCTGTCAGGGTCACCGGGCATGCCCAGTACTGGTGCTGGTGGTCTTGGGGGGGTGATGGGTGGGTGTGACGGGGTCACCGGAGGTCGTGTGGCCAAACGAGGTCTATCGCACACTTCACACAGAATACTGCTGGCTGCATTCACCATGGTACAGCTCTTACACTGCCACTCTGAGAAGAACACATTCACATACACACACACACACACACACAAATGTCAGTTCATTGGATTCACATTACTGTCAGTAACAATCATGTCCTCAACTTTGTGTAAATATACCATTTCAAAAGTATCAAAGCTGTGGTGGCTGTTTCTTGCTTTCCTAAGAAGTAAATAAGCTTTGGCCATTGTCAGGTGACAGTGAAAGGGTTAACGCAATTATTATGCAGTGTAGTACCACCAAAATCACTTCACACATCAATGGTCTCTTCCTGATTATACTTATTAAACTAATTAACACATTTTTAAGGCACTACACACTACACGGGGAGGGGGTGTGGCTCAGAGGGTAGAGCAGGTCGTCCACCAATCGGAAGGTCGGTGGTTCGATCCCCGGCTGCTCCGGGTCACATGTTGATGTGTCCTTGAGCAAGACACTTAACCCCAACTTGCTACCGAAGGCATAGCCATCGGTGTGTGAATGAGTATTTCGATTAGATCCTGATGGGCAAAGTTGGCACCTTAGCAGCCTCTGACATCAGTGTGTGAATGGGTGAATGCTGACATGTAGTGTAAAGAGCTTTGAGTGGTCGGAAGAATAGAAAAGCGCTATATAAGTCCAAGTCCATTTACTTTTAAGGGAAGTTATTGAATATTTTTCCCATTAAAAATTCACTAAAATTATGCAAAAGCAATTTTTTTCCAAACTAAGTGTTGTAGTACAACTATGAGGAGCTCATTGGTGTGTGAAGTAATTCTGATGGTACTACACTGTATAATACTGAAGTTATTGAATATTTTTCTCTTTTCGGCGTTGCACTTTGTAGACGGTCCCTGACTACTCGTCTCACAGCCGGCTGCACATAGAGACCAATGTTATGTGTCCAGCTCGGAGGACAGTTCATTGTGATTAAAATGAAGTTTGTAGCTCGTCGTCTACCTTACTACAGTTAGAAAGAGCCGTTGTTTGTGTTTTAACAACGTTTCTGTTATGAGTTATTGATCCAGGAAGTTTGAATCTGTCAATATCTTTCCAACTTTACCGAAGTACATCATCTAGGGGGGCTCCGTACATCAGCAATGCGTGGACTGTCAGGAATGATTGGAAGAAGTGCACTATGAAGTAACTCGTTCCCTCGAGTTACTAATTCGAGGGCACGAGTTACTACCTCGAGGAAACGAGTTACTAACTCGATGGAACGAGTTACTACCTCGAGGAAACGAGTTACTACCTCGAGGAAACGAGTTACTAACTCGATGGAACGAGTTACTACCTCGAGGAAACGAGTTACTAACTCGAGGAAACGAGTTACTAACTCCATGGAACGAGTTACTAACTCCATGGAACGAGTTACTACCTCGAGGAAACGAGTTACTAACTCCATGGAACGAGTTACTAACTCCATGGAACGAGTTACTACCTCGAGGAAACGAGTTACTAACTCGATGGAACGAGTTACTACCTCGAGGAAACGAGTTACTAACTCGAGGAAACGAGTTACTAACTCCATGGAACGAGTTACTAACTCCATGGAACGAGTTACTACCTCGAGGAAACGAGTTACTAACTCGATGGAACGAGTTACTAACTCCATGGAACGAGTTACTACCTCGAGGAAACGAGTTACTAACTCCATGGAACGAGTTACTAACTCCATGGAACGAGTTACTACCTCGAGGAAACGAGTTACTAACTCGATGGAACGAGTTACTACCTCGAGGAAACGAGTTACTAACTCGAGGAAACGAGTTACTAACTCCATGGAACGAGTTACTAACTCCATGGAACGAGTTACTACCTCGAGGAAACGAGTTACTAACTCGATGGAACGAGTTACTAACTCCATGGAACGAGTTACTACCTCGAGGAAACGAGTTACTAACTCGATGGAACGACTTCATAAAACTTTTCTCCTAGGGGTATAGTGGGGCTCCGTACAAGTCAACAAGCCTAACAATTTTCTCAATTGTGAAAGCAGGAGTAGTAAATGAAGGGTGGAAGCCAAAAATGTATTTGCTTTTATCTCAGTGTCTATGTGACGGAAGAAAGCTAGGCAGTAGTAGAATAAAGGAGGTGGGATTGGAAACTGGACTGGTTGGGATACTGGAGCTGTGGGATGCACCAAGAGACAACACAGACCAGTGACGGTGGCAGGCGGAGAATCATCTGCTTTGGAGCTGATCAGTTCCAAACGAGGACGCTCGCACTCCTCACACAGCACGTCCTGGACCGAGTTGACCTTAGTGCACTGGAGGCAACGCCAGGAAGAACTGAAACAGGGGAAGAGGGACTTTTATACTGTTGTATCAATTTGTATGGACCGAATATACATCCACACATATTGATTTTGTTCACACACACTTATCATAGTTGTACTATGTCTAACACTTTGACTTCCACTACGGCTACATCCACACTAATACGTTTTAAAACGGCTAACTTTTGTTTTGTTTATGCCTAGCGTCCACACTGCTCTGGCGTTTTTGAGCCCCTAAAACGGAGACGTTTGAAAACGCTGCTGACCCCGTTTTAGTTTTAAAACTCCCCGGGTTGCGTTTTAGTCTGGACGGACAGAAACGGAGACCATTGAAAATGATGATACAGACGCCCACGTTCGCTCCTTGATTGGGTCTTATTAGTCATGACGTGTCCTTCCCTGATTCGTCATCCCGTGAACCTTTTCCGGAAGAAAACAAACGACATCAGCCTCGACCACCAGCGGTTAATTCCAACATGGATAACGAGTTACAAGCGTTGTCTCTGCTAGCAGCTGTTGTGCAGTTCATTTCTGTATTTCATAAAGCTACTACTGCCTACATGAGCAGGAGGGAAGCTATTATCTGAGCACTTTGCATCAATTCCCGGGTCCAGCGCTACTTCCTGTTTATACCGGCACGCGCATGCCCAGTGTACATAAATGGTCATGTGATGTGTGTCTTTAGGCCCTTAAACGCTCATCTGGACGGAGATTGTGTTTTAAAACCGTATTAGTGTGGATGCAGTCTACTGTACGTCTAAACTGTCACTAGAGTTTGCTCGATCATATTCCTGACTGTTTCCATTCACATATTTTTCTGCGCATTTTGAAGTATCATATTAAAAAAGCTGCGTGGAAACAGCAAAATTTAAAAAATCTTCCTCAACTGAGCAAAAAAATGTTACGCTCGCTTGAGGTGGTTTTTGCCTTTGTCGACAAAGAGGTGATGCGCTAAACGGATTTATGGAAACGCTTTGCCGAAACAATTCTGACGTAGCGAACATTTAACTCCCATAATGCGTGAATGCTTGTCTTCGTCCCCAGACGGCATAAAACCACAGACTGTATATAAGAAATGGACGATGTTACTGTGACCTCACCCACTGGTTTTTGGACTGACGTTTTGAAGCCTCGAATTCTGCATTTTGACCGTCGACATCTTGTTTTTTTTGCAGCCAGAAGAGACACGAGCCTCTGAGCACAACTGAACGCTGAATAAGACGTTTTCAGGCAACCAAAAAGGTTATGATTAACTGTCGTGAACTGAAAACACACTGTGAAAGGGTTAAAGTTCTAAACTCCCAGACGCCACGCCCTACAGCATCCCCTGCTTTATGATCTATTTGACTCTAAATGGGACCATAATTTACTAAATGAACATCACGCTGTATTGGAGAAGACTTGAAAATAGTGATTGAGACCATAAACTCATGTTTACAATGTTTACTGAGGTAATAAATCAAGTGAGAAGTAGGCTAATTTTCTCATAGACTTCTATACAATCAGGCTTCTTTTTGCAACCAGAGGAGTCGCCCCCTGCTGGCTGTTAGAAATAATGCAAGTTTAAGGCACTTCAGCATTGGCTTCACTTTTCAGACCATGAGGTTGCTGACTTCATGAGACATGGTCAATACTAGCTGACATGAAAGAACAATTAAAACTTGCCCTGTTGTACGTGGGTTCTGGTTCACAACCTCTTCTTCTTCTTCTACTCTGTTTACTGTCAGATTACAGACATGTGTAGCCTATATTGCCATCTTCTGACCAAACTACACCGTAGCCGAGTTTATTCCAAACTCCAGTTGATGGAAACACGCCTAATTAGCATTTCTTTTTTCGCAACATTTCAAAAGTTGGCTTAAAATTCGCTAGACAATTGAATGGAAACAGCTTTCGCCTGTAACCTACAGAATTCGATTGGTTGAGCTCTTGCTTAGAGCGATAAAAACCCTGAAAAGAAGCAGGGTGTTACCATTTTCTGTTGCCTTACCTGTGACTGTTCCTGTTTTGGAATGATGAAAATGATGATGACGACGACGACGATGATGAGACAGCTGTTCGACGGTGGTTGGACCTCTCAGGGTAGGAATGGTACAGTCTGTCACATTCGCAGCAGAGCCCCTGGAGGCAGGTGAGGCAGTGGGCAGAGATACGGAATATTCCACAGATAGTGCAGTTCTCTGAAACACAGATAACAATTTACTGTGACAAACACTGTCACATTACTTTTTACTAGAATCTGTGACAATTCACAGATTATATTATCACAAAATCAAGATATATAATATCTATATATTTATACTATAGTATACAGTATACAGTGCACAAATACAAAGTACCATTCCAGTGTCCCAAAACAGTATGTCTACAGTATGTCTCAGTGTATCAGTAACTAAAAAAGTGCATTTGTTTGAGTAACCATAATCCTGCTATTTGCCAGAGCGTAAACAAGAGTAGAGTAAAATTAGTTTGTCAACTATTAAATTAATCAACAACTATTTTGATAATCGATTAATCGGTTTGAGTAATTGTTTAATTTTCGGATTCTGGTTTCTTTCCTCCTCTATGACAGTAAATTGATTATCTTTGAGTTGTGGACAAAACAAGACATTTGAGGACGTCATCTTGGGCTTTGGGAAACAATGATCGACATTTTTCACCATTTTCTGACATTTTATAGACCAAACAACTAATCGATTAATCGAGAAGTCAGAGTCAGAGGTCAAGGGACAGTCCATGTCCACGACATATACTGTATGTCGTGGACATGGACTTATATATAATAACCCTACAAATTAATACACTAACCAAGTAGTCAACGCAGTAAAATAATGCTTTCTGTCCTCACCTGGGTGTTTGTTCGAGGAGGTGGAAAAGACCTGAATGGACCTGAGACTTTGGTGTTTGGTGGACAGGGACTGGCCACGAATGCCCTCCCTGGAGGAGCGATGGTGGAGGGGGAACGCCAGAGACTTGGTCTGACCGTCTGAATGGCATGAAGAGGAGGAGAAGTGGCAGACCACAGCGTCGGTGTTGAGACCCACATCCTGAGAGGAGAGAAGCGAGGGTAAATCTGACTTGAAGAATTGGCACTATACAGGTCATCATAGATTTTAAATATCCATATTGTATCCCTTCGCCAACAAGTCAAGTTGCAGTGTACATTCATGTCTCTCCAGAATGTCACCATTTCATCATTTTATCCTGTGAAGACATGTGTGTGTGAACTTGTCATAAATAGCGTATGAATTCTTGAGTTATGGCCAAAAATGTGTTTTGTGAGGTCACAGTGACCTTTGACCACCAAAATCTAATCAGTTCATCCTTTAGTCCAAGTGGATGTTTGTGCCAGATGTAATGAAATTCCCTCCAGGCGTTCTTGAGATATTTATTTCAAAAAAATGGAACATGGACATAAGGTCACAGTCTCAGCATTATACTATTGAACTATTCATTGATGGATTCATATTTCATTTGTAAATTCTTTTTATAATTCTTCTTTTTATTGCCCATTAAAATGTCAAATAATGAATTATGTTACATTAATTAATGTATTAATGCCTATTGTATTTTATATACATTCATTCAAAATCCTTAAAAAAATAAATGAATGTTAAAATAATCGCATTTAAAAAATTAAAAAATGTTCTAAGGAAACGTGGAAACCCTAAAATCTCTTTATTGCATATGCGGCCTGTTATTAAGTTTCATAAGAATCAGAATGGTATTCCGTTCGCTCAAAACATTCCTGGGATGAACCGGGGTGTGTTCTTTAATTAAAAATGTAACGCGTAGCATGGAAGAGATGAAAGGTATGATGGTAGTATGATGGACTTTACCTTGTGTCTCAGTGTAGGAATGATTCTCTCATAGAACTCCGGGTGGGGATGAGCCTCCTGGGATCAAACCAAATAAATTCAATAAATGCATTTTTATTTCAAGTCTAGCAAAAGGTGCAATGCACTACGGATACACATATAGGGTTATGATAGAGCTGGAACGAATAAAGCAGCTTATGACTACATAATCACAATAATCACCTGATAAATCATTTATAAAATATAAAGTTCTTACAGCTTCTTTGGCTCTATAGAAACAGTTTGAAACAGTAAGAACGGTCCTGGAGCAAACACAAACAGTTATTCAGAGTGCTCATGCCACTGCTGCCAACAGAAGACGCAGTGGAATCATTGTTCCCGAGAAAATCAGTGAAGTGTGAGTAGCTAATAGGAATGCAGAAATTGCAAAAACGCACCTTAATAAGCATTTCTAGCTCCATCCTCAGACTCATCACTTCTAGTGTTACTGCAGCAACTCGGCCCACATCGGGATCCGTGACATCATCGGGGAAGCTGAGCCCGTCTGGCTGCTGATTGGAGTAACCATAGAGACAGAGCACTGCTCGTCCTCCCTGGGAGTGGAGAGAGCAAACAGGATGTAATGTGAACTCAACTCTTTTCGTTTACTTTCCATAAAAAGTTGAGTGTGAAGTTAGAGGATCTTCATGTAGAAGTTCTGTCAGTCAGCACGGGAAATCATTCCTTTAGATCGAGAGTAAAAGGGAGATTGAGAGGATAGAGAGGAACTTGTAGCCGTTTTGGGCCAGGATAAAGATCAGGGGTCTCATTTATAAAACAGTGCGTAGGATCCACACTAAAAATGTACGTGCGCACAAAAGCCGAAAATGGCGTGTGGCAAAAAAAAATCAGACTTATAAAACTGTGCGTACGCAGTGCCGGTATATCCACCAGCACCATTCAGCATGTTACCAGTGTCACTGCAGTGTTTATATCTTTACAGCAATCGGATTTATCGATTCACAACTTGCCAAAATGATCAAGACAATCAATAAAATCCACCACGCTGGATATCATTAGAGAAAAGAAGTTTAACAGGTGAACACAATTTATTTATTTAAGTTAAGTTATTAAGTTTTTATAGTGAACTTGTCCTGCATTATGATTAGGACTGATAATGATAATGAGGATATGGAGAGTAATGATTGTGTGAGAGCTGTCACTGGTTTTATTTCCCCACTTTGTTTATTTACACAATCCATACTGGTGGAGATGTGCCGGGTGGAGGTGACTGCAGGAAGCAGAGTGTGTGTGGCGCACCGCGGTGGCGCACTGGAGACAGGCTGATAGTTGCATATAGCTGTTTAATTTTGTCTATATGTATACTGTATCTGTCCCTTTCTAATAAACCGTAAATAAATTAATAAGTCACGTCATCACTGCAGCGATTTTACACAACAACTTTATGAAAACGAATATGGTACTATCTGCACACTATTAGAAGATATTATTAAAACTATTGGCGCTCTGTTTTGCCATTCTTTAATGTTATTTGATATATTCTTGGATTTCTACAACCGATGATGAGGATTTCAACAGCTGCTCCACAGCTGACTGCGACTGTCAGTAGTCCGGCCCGATCTCCTCTGAGCTCCGGAGGTGGAGGACGTGATGGTGACACAGCGCTGATATTCAGCAGAATTTCATTTGAGTTGGCTGATATATTTTATATTTGTAAGCTGCTTATGGAATAGTTATGGCTCACTAGCACAAATAACACTGCTGTTTTAAATGTTTATGATAAAGTAGATATAAGTATGAAGTGAAGTTAAATGTGTGAGAGGCATCATTATACGTATAATGACATTTAATGTCTACAGTCCGGCATCAATTCACCACCTCACCGTCTGCGTCTCCAGTTTCCTCTGCCTCGGTGTCTCCATAATGTGCGTACGCACGGGTCAAAGTTTCCGTACCGGTGCGCACATTCTCCCGTCAAGTTTGTTTTTATAGATCACAACTGTTGCGTGGGAAGTGGCGTACGCACATTTCAGGCCCCGTTTTGTGCGTACGCAACGGTTCTAAATGAGACCCTAGGACAGGATCAGAATAAGAAGGGGACAGGTTCAGGACAGGCTTGGAACAGGTTTCAGCGCAGTTTTGCGAGAGGATTGGGACAGGTCTGGGACAAGATCAGGACACGTTCAGGGCAAGTTCAAGTAAAGCTGGGCTATGAACAATCTCGAAAATTTTGAGGATAAAATCTTCCATGATAACGATGATACATTTATGAGATTTATTTTTAGATAGTTATTTTTGAATCAGTTTTCATTTACTTTACAAAAACACTAGTAGCCTTGGCTTGACTCGGTTTGACTCGGTTTGGCAGGTATTTCCATCTCCATATCAACAGGCCTACCTGCTTAAGGGTGTGTGTGTGTGTGTAACCACGGCTGTGACTAGTGGTCAAAGGAGCGGCTACAAATCAGTGGATAAAAAGCTTTTATTATAAAGCAGCAAAGTCCGTGTTGGGATATCATCGGCAAAAACTTAACACAACTCGACAACATAAAATAAGCAAATATCGGGAAGTACATACAGGGTTGTTTGGAGCATCACAATCGACGCAAAACGACTTATTTCACAACCAGAATTTGATCATTTCAGTCCGATAACATTTGGAAAGTCTAGAAGAGCCGCACGATTTTATTTATTTATTTTATCCCCATTCAAGGTAGCATAGGGCTAACAGGAAGTTAGCCAGCTCGGCCAGCGGAAGTCTTCAAAAGTAGCACGCAGTAGGTAAACCAGAATTGTCCCTCAATGACCCAACCGACCTGTTCTGATAATAAATTATTATATATTATAAACCATATTTAACCTTCTGCTTTCTTTAGGGTTCTGTCCTATAAGGAGAATACTCTTAAAACTGTAAATTGACCGATCCTAAGTCCCGCTCCCCTTAGTTACTGTTGCTAGGTCGGACAAATTTGACAGAAAGAAACACACCGATGCTGACTGTGTGTATTAGAGCGGCTCCTCTTCCAGCCTTTCTGTGTCCCCGCAGGGAGCCGACACCGACACCACGCTGCTGGAGGCCCAGGCCATATCGCTGGGCCCGCTGGAGGGAAGGGAGGCACGGGAGAACCAGAACCAGGACTGTCAGACCCTGCTGTTGAAATATTTTCACTTTGATTCTGTGTGTTCTCTTTGGTCCAGATGTCAAGCAAACATCAGTCGGTCCTCTCCCACTCACGTTAACCTGTCGTTTACCTGTGTCCATCTCAACAAATGCCCACGCAGGCAGCCTGTGTTTTGTTTCTCTTGGAAAGGTCCGAGACCGCCTCTCTCACAAGCGGTCTCTGACCGGTTGTTTTGGTCCGCACCAGAGTACGATTACTGTTGGCTTGTGAGAGCGCCCTAAGTATAACAGGAAAGGGGAAAGTTGACAGAGATGCTGCCGGGTTCCGAGGTTGCCCAAATGTTATTGTAGCATAGAGTGAAAAGGGGCGGCACTTAGGAACGGCATTATTGTTATTATTCTTATCACATATATATCGTGATAAATATCGACATTGACCAATACAAAAAAAACTATCGTGATAACATTTTTGGCCACATCGTCCAGCCCTAGGTTCAGGGAAGGACCAGGACAGGTCCAAGATAACATTCAGGGCTGCACACCATCTGAACAATGACTGCTCTGTGCCAAATGGAGGAGTCAGAGAGAATAATGAACATTCTCACATTCCTGCCAACTATCATTGACTATACTGTCAGTCGGTCAATATTTTAGACTTATGAATACAGGCATTAGGAGACTGACTAAACATGCCATCAGTGGGTCATGAAGGCCTGTACGTAAAGATCTACTCAGTCGTCTGTTTTGTATTACTTCCTTTTAAGTTCTTTCAATACCTAGCAGATTTTTATTGAGCACTTGTAATACTCTACTATACTCTATAATGTGTTTTTTGTTACCTGAATAGCATCAACGGTGGCCCTGAACACAGGGTTGTTGTGTTTCACGGTCCTCCAGTACTTTGGCCTGTTGGGATTGGTCAAATTACAGCCGTACTTTTCGAGGATGTTCAGTGCTGTAGACAAGCGCTGGAGAGATGCGAGGGTCTGAAGAAGAAACACAGAGAACAGGACATTTGGCCTAAATAGTTATAGTAGTTAAATAGTTTCAAGGTTAAAGTTCAATCTGAAATAGAGACATGTAATTCATCTCAAATCCACCCACACCTACAGGTGTTTTGGCTCTGTAGAGCTGTTTACTCCAACTGAGTTGGGATTTTGTATTGGTCTGAATAGAGAACAGATGTAACACAACAAATTTAAAATGAAAACGTTCCTAATTTCTTCTGTCTATTCTTCCTCAATCTACTCAACTAATTATTGGAAAGAAAGCAAATAAAGGCATTTCCCAGAATGTCAAACTATTCCTTTAGCTGTGGTAATACTAGGGCTGTCAATCGATGAAAATATTTAATTGCGTTTAATCGCATGATTGTCCATAGTTAATCGTGATGAATCGCACATTTTTTATCTGTCCAAAATGTACCTTAAAGGGAGATTTGTCAAATATTGAATACTCTTATCTACATTAACAACACAAAAAAAAGACAAATATTGTCCAGAAACCCTCACAGGTACTGCATTTAGCATATCAATATGCTCAAATCATAACATGGCAAACTGCAGCCCAGCAGGCAACAACAGCTGTCAGTGTGTCAGTGTGCTGACTTGACTATGACTTGCCCCAAACTGCAATGGGTTCTGGGTACCCATAGAACCCATTTTCATTCACATATCTGGAGGTCAAAGGTCAAGGGACCCCTCCAAAATGGCCATAACAGTTTTTCCTCATCAAAATTTAGCGTAAGTTTGGAGCACTATTTAACCTCCTTGACTACCTGTAAAATGAGCCCGCTACCACTTAAAAATCGCAAGTTGCGTTAATGCGTTATTATCGCGTTAACTTTGACAGCCCTTGATATTACGTTTAAATTATGTTGGTATACCGGTTTCTTATTTTTATAAAACATCACGAGGGTCATCTTTTATCAGGACCAGTTCATCTTAAAACCATGAAAAACAACAACCTATTGAGACGTCTCTGTAATACAAAACCATCAGTTATGTTGCTCTATCCTGGTGTCGGCGTAGGACGTTGAACGTGGCGTTGAACGTGGCGTTGCACCGGCAAACTACTTTTCTTTGCCCTTATTCTTACTTGCAATTTTTAGGTGGTAGCGGGCTCATTTTAAAAGGTAGTCAAGGAGGTTAAACAACGCTCCAAACTTGCGCTAAATTTTGGCGAGGAAAAACTGTCATTGTCATTTTTAAAGGGGTCCCTTGACCTCTGACCTCAAGATATGTGAATGTAAATGGGTTCTATGGGTACCCACGAGTCTCCCCTTTACAGACATGCCCACTTTATGATAATCACATGCAGTTTGGGGCAAGTCATAGTCAAGTCAGCACACTGACACACTGACAGCTGTTGTTGCCTGTTGGGCTGCAGTTTGCCATGTTGAGCATATTTTTAATGCTAAATGCAGTACCTGTGAGGGTTTCTGGACAATATCTGTCATTGTTTTGTGTTAATTGATTTTCAGTAATAAATATATATATATATTTGCGTAGAGTAGCATATTTGTCCACTCCCATGTTGATAAGAGTTTTAAATACTTGACAAATCTCCCTTTGAGGTACAAATAAAGTATAAAGCGATTAACAGAATCAAGGTGTTGATATTATGAGGTGCTGAGGGCCACCCTTATAGCACTATGCTGATGCAAATGTTAATGTTTTGGAAACTTTTCCCTGATCAGGCTCTGAATGATCCGCTTGAACTCCATGCTCTCTGGAGTCGGAGCATCATAGGACAGCTCCAAACCAGAGCTGGAGCTCGTACGGAACACAATCAAGATCATGGGGAGGAGGACTGAGCTTATTTAGTCCGGACCGGCTGTTGGCTCTCTGATTTTACTTTCAGCAATGTATTATCTGCAGAGAGTTGCTCGTATTTGACTTCCAGCTGTTCCAGTGTCCGCGGCTTCAGTTTTCCAAATGTGGTCACAGATTTCTCACCTCATCCGTACCAGAAACCATACAAACATTTTTAGTGGACTGCAAGGCTGCAAGTTGAAACTGACTGTACTAGATCATTTACAGTGAAGGCACATTTTAGTTGAATGGTCTCACTTTTCCAAGCCTCCTTCATAAAACATCCAGAGCTTGCTGCAGAGCTGTAAACAGAGTAACAGAACTGTTCTCACAACAGTAGTAAAACCAAGCGATGCTGCTGTCAGTGACGGTAGTTAAAGTATAACGAAGCCAACATGTAATTTTATTTTATTGTTTACCGAGACAACGCACATTGATCAGCATCGCCGTTGTTAGCCTAATGATCTACAATCCTTCTCCGTGTGGATGGATGTTAAATTGGATGTATTTCCAGGTGGGGATATTGTATGTGCACTTGTTCTCTCTCACCTCCTTCCTGTTGCTGCCAAAGCTGTTCTCTATGACCATGGTCTCTGCGGTGATGTGGCAGTATTTGGAGCAGGGCGGTAAGGGCAGATTAGCCATAGACATCACCCCGATCCGCACCTCCACCACCCGGCCACCAGAGTACAGACACACTTCAGCCCGACTCCGCACCTCCTGCAGCTGCTCCGACAGGGATGGCATTCTACGCACGCGCACGCGCGCACGTGTACGCACGCACGTACCCACGCGCACACACACACACACACACACACACACACACACACACACACACACACACACACACAGTGTCAGTGACTGAAATTCACAAGTAATTATTTGATATAAAAACCATACGGATGCATCTACAATAAGTCACACACATTTAATAAAGATTCTGATATCACGCCGACTCGTCTTCCTTAACAGCCTCGTTGTGTTTACTCGCGCTCATGTGACCGTGGTGTAGTTTGTTTATAGCCTAATGTTAGCTTTTTACTTCTGGCGATTGCGTTCACACTTCAAAAATCATAAAGTGGTGTTCATTTGTGGAGATTATTTTACGGAACAAAACGTGTAAGTATCATAAACGTGTGTTTGCCACAGAGCTTTTTTTTTGTTGCAATAATCCAAAATCCGATGGAACAATCCCATTGGCTTTTTGTCGAGGGAACCAAGGGAGATTCTGACTAACTTCCTGGTGGGATTTAATGCCACTAATTTCTTTAACACATTAACGCAAATTGCGATTTTTAGCTAGAGTTAAGATCCTGGCATCATATAAAACTAGAAAAACCTAATGAATCCATTGTTACCAACCTATAGCTTGTCGCAAAGGAGGTTAAATAACGCTCCAAACGTACGCTAAATGTTGGCGAGGAAAAACTGTCATGGCCATTTTCAAAGGGGTCCCTTGACCTCTGACCTCAAGATATGTGATTGAAAATGGGTTCTATGGGTACCCACGAGTCTCCCCTTTACAGACATGCCCACCATGTTATGATTTGGGCATATTTTTTACGATAAATGCAGTCCCTGTGAGGCTTTCTGGACAATATATGTCATTGTTTTGTGTTTTTAATTGATTTACAATAATAAATATATGTATATATATTTGCATAAAGCAGCATATTTGTCCCCTCCCATGTTGATAAGAATATTAAATACTTGATAAATCTCCCTTTAAAAAGGGACTGTTTGTAACTTCTTACACGTATAAATCACGTTTTCCGTGTCTTGTGAAGTGACGGGGCTCAACAGCGAGTTACATTATCGTCTCTGACCGGGTGCCGGTGTCTCCCCTGTTCCCTCAGGCTGCGATCGGGAGGCTGAGGCAGGAAAAGCCAACACTAGGATCAGCAGTGATTCATGGAGAGACCTTCGTCTGGTCAGCTAACATTACTGCCAAGCAGCTGAAATATAGAGTGATATTGTGGTTTTAGCTGACGTGTGTCGCCTCACTGTTTTGACCGATGCTCGTTCATGTCTATTTAGAGCGACGCTGACTTTCGTTGACTTAACGGCCACAACGTGTCGCTGTTAACAAGCATTTCTGATTCTTACAAACAGTTCCTTTAAATACTTGACAAATCTCCCTTTAAGGTTTATTTTGAACAGATAAAAATGCAATTAATTTGCGATTTCTAAATATTTTAATCGATATCAGTATATAATGTATAGATTCAGGGACCACCTGAGCCATGTGCATTAATAATAATAATAATAATAATTTGTTTTCTTTAATGCAATCCTTTAAGATGATTGTAGCTCAGTCAGATGTACAGGATGCTGGACTTGTTTCAGAAGTCCTGCTGCTATAGGTGGATGTCATTGTCACATGATCAGCAGGTTAAACCAGCAGTGAGACGGTAGAAAGAGTTCCTGATGTGAAGATGTATCCTGCAGTAGCTGGAGAGACATCCAGACATGCAGACATGGAGCGTTATTAGCTACCAAATGTAGAGCCTCAACACCGACACGTCGTTCCACCTGAACGTTACAGCTACAGCTCGGTGGATATATCGGTGTTGTGTGACGGTGGTCGGTAGGTAGGCTACATGCTGCTGCTGCTGCCTACCTCTGGTCTACCGGAACACCACGGTGCAGTCCCGGTGTGCTGCTGCTGCTCTTCTTCTCCTCCACGGTTCCTCCTTCAGCACGCTGCTTTCATTCCCAGCCAGCTACGAGCTCCCGGTACATCCACCGTAATGTCAGCTGCTCAGTCAGCACGGTACCGGGGGACGTTAAACCGAGCCTACTGGGACCACGGACCGCCAGTGGGTGATGTCCGGTGTATAGTCATGGTTGTAGTCCACAGCGGGCTCTCCTCTCCTTCTCTCTCCTCCTCTCTCCTCCTCCTCTCCTCCAGCTGGAGCAAAACATGGTCGCAGCGTAGGTGACGTCACTCATTAGTTCTGAACGGACGTGTTATGTTTTATGTTTTTTTTTATTTTTAAATAATACTTTATTACAAAAGTTCAATACAATATTTGTTATTTTAATATTTTTCATTACAATTCTGCAAAATATTTTATAGTATAAAAATAATATAAAAATAAATTATACAACAAATAAACTGTATGGAATGGAAAAGATGAATAAAAACAAAACAAAATAAAAAAAAACGAAAAAACATTTGGGGGCTGCTAAAAATATAAAAATAAATGACCAACGGTCGTGTTATATGTCATTTATCAATTTCAAAAATTGGATCAAAAGAACATGACTGCACACTGTTCACCCATGTGTACACCCCCCCCCCCCCCCCTACACAATCATATTACATATGTGGTGTTCGGGTCCACTGGACCCGAGGGAAATATATGTGTGGAAATTGTAGGTGCTGTGTACCTTCACTCTGTCCTCCTCTTACCTGGGCCTGCTGTCAGTGTGTGTGTGTGTGTGTGTGTGTGTGTTGTACCTCTGCAGCCGGTGGTCTCTCAGTATTCTGTAGTTGATGAACTGAGTGATGGGGGCGTCTCAGCAGACGAGCGGAGACAGACTCCGTCCAATCGGCTTCAGAAGACTGAAAGACACAGCAGAATAAATCAAACATGTCACATAAAAAAACAGTGTATGATTTCTGCCCTAAAGGGACACCAGAGGGAAATTTAGTGGATGCTCTGCTGTGAATTCAGGACATGATCTAAACCCTGAATTTAACCCTAGTAATCCCAATCCTCACTCCAACACTGAACAGGTTTTACTCTCAGCCTTGCCCCATGAATAGTGTGTGCAGCCCACTGATCCTTAACTGTTGTAGACAGTTCAACAATGCAACTTTGTCTGAAAGTTAAATTTTGTGAACTTGTTTGGCTTTTGATGACCACCAACTGAAAGCCCTGTCTGGTGTACTTTGCTTTTTATTCACCCTACTAAAGGGGTCTGCAACCTGCGGCCCCAGAGCCACATTAGCTCCTCTCCAGTGGCTCCCTGTGGATTTTTAATAAAATTAGTGGAAATGAATAACTGTTTTTTTTGTTTACATTTTCATTTTTTTATTTATCATTGTTGTATGTCTATGGTACAACGGTACGACGGATTATTAGGGCCACATTGAGGGGGGGGGAAAAATCGGACATTTCCAGAATAAAATCATAATATTATTAAGTAGTACATTTTACGTGTTATTTACTTTTTTTCTCGTAAATTTATGCTGTGTGTTTTTCTAAAAAAGTCTTCAATAAAAGACAAATAATTGAATTTCTGCTTAGCTGTCTTATAATTTTGTGTCGGAGCTGTAAATAGAAAAGAAATACATAGAAAAGTTGTTTTACTAGTGTTTTTCACGTGGAAACCATCAGTCCTAGCATGCGAGTTGTAGTCATGAAATAGGTAGTAGATAAGGTAGTCACCATTCACATTCACTTAAAATACATTATTAATGAATACAACTAGTTATGAAGCCACAAGTAAAGTAAAATGACAAAAAGAGCAGCTATCTTAAAAAAAATAAATAAAGTATTTTACCAAAAGTTTGCTAATGCTAATAAACAAAATAATTCATGTAAATAGTAGCAGCACATACAGAACAGATATAAATGGTACAATACAGATACACACATACACAATTAAAGGGCATACATAAGAGCATAAATATATTTATATATTGATTGTGTCTATATCTGTGTGTATATGTATATACACACAGATATAGACACAATCAATCAATAGGTGGAGCTAGTTTTAACTTTGTAAGTTCTGATACAATTTATATCATTTTTTGGATGTTTTTTTAGCTTTTCTCTATATTATTGGATAATTAAATTTTGTTATTGAAATGAACCTGCGCCTGGAATAAGGACTTTGTCACCAACCGACCGCAGACGGTGAAACTTGGTGCCCACCGATCCTCTTCCCTCTCACTCAGCACCGGCTCTCCTCAAGGCTGTGTGCTGAGCCCGCTACTCTATGCACTCTACACCCATGACTGCACTCCATCCCACCCCAAAAAACACTGTCATCAAATCTGCAGACGACACCACCGTGGTCGGGCTCATCTTGAAAGGAGACGAGACGATCTACAGGGACGAGGTCCAGCGACTGACGGCATGGTGTGCAGACAGTAACCTGGCTCTCAACACAGTAAAAACAAAAGAAATCATCATGGACTTCAGAGGACACCGTGCGGACCCTGCCCCACTCCACATCCACGGAGACTGCGTGGAAAGGGTCCCGACCTTCAAGTTCTTGGGCATCCACATCAGGGAGGAGCTTTCCTGGTCCACTAACACCACAGCGACAGTGAAGAAGGCACAGCAGCGTCTACACTTCCTGAGGCTACTCAGGAAAAACAAACTGGGACAGAAGCTGCTGGTGGCCTTCTGTCGCTCTGCCATCGAGAGAATACTGGCGTATGGCATCACAGTGTGGTACGCTGGGTGCTCGGCTGCGGACAAGAGAGCTCTCCAGAGGGTCATAAAGTCAGCCCAGAAGATTGTTGGCTGCCCTCTCCCTCCCTGGAGGACATTTCCAGTTCCCGCTGCCTCAACAGAGCCAAAAACATTATCAAGGACTCCTCCCACCCAGCACAACACCTATTGAACCTGTTGCCCTCCGGCAGGCGCTACAGGTCCATCAGAGCTCACACCACCAGACTCACAAACAGTTTCTTTCCCTGGGCCATAAGAACTCTAAACTCTGTCAAACAGTAAATACCTCATACCTGTGCAATAATTATATTTTATTAGTGAAATAGCCACACTATTTATACACAGTTTTTTTTTTTTTTTAATTGCATTGATCCAGAGAAGCACTCCAAACACATGTGTATTATGTGGGGAATGAATGGATACTGTGAATGTTGTGAATGTTATGGAGGAATGAATGAGTATTGTAGTTGTCTGCTGTTTTTATTTATCTATTTTTAACTGCACTGAGCTGGAGAAGCCTCCACATTTCGTTGTACCATGTACAATGACAATAAAGCTTTCTATTCTAAAACAAACTGGCGCCTACATAGCTATTTGTACATGTGTGTGTGTGTGTGTGTGTGTGTGTGTGTGTGTGTGTGTGTGTGTGTATGTGTTTTCAGTAGTTAAAGGTGCAGAGCCAGTAGAGGGAACCAAAGCACAACATTTAAACACAAACCTTCTCAACATTTCTTCTGATAAACTATTCGGGGTCTTTATACCAATGTCTGACTTCCTGTTGAGTTTTGGCTATACCTCCAAGAGTTTTTTTTTGTGTCTCCACATGTTACATCTTTCTGCTAAATTTCATACATGTAGGTGAAACCGGAGCGAGGGGCTGAATTTTTCAAACTTTGCAACAGCCAAGCCCAAGACCCTTAAAATACTACAATTTTCACCGCTTCTGATAAGTGTGCCAAGTTTAACAATTTTTTGAGCAAGTTAAGGCACTCAAAAAGGCGATTCATTTGAGAAAAGAAAATGAAGAAACACTACAGTTTCAATAGGGCCTTCGCTGGTGCTCGGGCCCTAATAAAAATAAAATATTTATATATGAATAAAATATTTATATATATATAAATAAATAAATAAAATATTTATATATATATAAATAAATAAATAAAATATTTAGGACCAGGACCAGTGAATGGTCTCTGTGTTATAGATGCCTACAGAGCTCTATTGGACCAGGACCAGTGAATGGTCTCCCACCTTAGTGGTCAGCAGTGTGAGCTCACAGGCGAGGATGTGACTTCCTGAGCCTTTGTGAGTTTGTCTGCTGTCTACTTGGGTGCTGTGGGTTTTTCTCCAGGTGCTCCGGTTTCCTCACACTTAAAAGCTAATTGGTTTCAATAAATATAATCAATAAAAAAAAAGAATTACATTTCTGTTTAGCTGTCTTATAATTTTCTGTCAGAGCTGTAAATATGAAACAAAAGCTGAAGTTCTGCTGTTCAGAGGGTTCACATTTGATGATTGTTTGATATATTTGATTCAGTGGTAGTCCGGGGATGTTAAATAGGTTCAACTTGATCAAACCTCTTGTTTTATTGACGTGACTGGGATGTTTCTAAATGTCTTCTTTATTTTCTGGGTCTGCCAGCTGCTTTCATTGTTATTTATATTTATATAAATGTAATTTATGGTGCTGTTGGATTGCTGCTGGACCGCCCCGTTACAGGTGTGTGTGGGAGAGAAAGCCGTTTTTAACCGCAGTGAAACTGCTGTTTTTGAAGGGCTGAACGACGAAAAAGATGGACTGAAGCAGAATATTTGGTTAGATAAAACCATGTAGTAATTTTTGGAAATAACACGATCTCTCTTGACTTTTGGACTGAGGACTGAGGCGAGGACAGAGAGGGTGGAGGAGGTGGAGGGAGGCTCATGTTTCTCACATCATTGTTACACAGCTGCTGCGCTCAGGAGACATTCCATGGGGCATGCACAGGTGCGCAGAACGTCTGTGCATAGAATGTCATGATGTCATGATGTGACATCACATGCAAGGCTTATTGAAAGAGGCTGCACCTGCTGCCTTTAATCATGACGTCACAAAGCCAAATTCCGAATGATGTCACAAAGCCAAATTCCGAATGATGTCACAGAGCCAAATTCCGAATGATGTCACAAAGCCATCAAAGCCATCAGTTCAGAGAAATCTTACCAATAGGCATATGAAGTGGTTACTGAGTCAATAGAGCAGAAGATTCCTGAGACTGCAGCAATACGTCACGCCTTCAATTTGGAAAAGGGGGACAATGGAGCACTTTCTCGAATACTTCAGAGTTCGGAACATATTGCCGACACACAACGAACACAACGAACACAATGAAGACAACAATGACAAAAAATTAAACACAGATCTCCTGAGGACAGAGCAGCAGATTTCAGAGAGGGCAGCATCACGTCCCCCCAATTTCGGAAGAGGGTCACTCCCTACCTTGAAGAGACCTCACTTGAACTTAAATATCCGGAAAAAATCAGCTCAAGAGGTGATATCTTACTTGAAGCCAGCTTGCATGAAGCCACCTCCCCTGAACACACCTCGCAAGAAAACACCTCCCCTGAACCCAGATCTCCTGAAGGAGCAGTGGATTTCAGAGATGGCAGCATCACGTCCTGCCAGTGTGCCAAAGGAGTTAGAGGGGCTCCCTTTCAAACCAACCAGCCTTATGAATGACAGATTGCTGACAGAAGCCAAAAACGAGGGAATTCTCCTGAGGACAGATCTCCAGAGGACAGCTATCCCAACTCTAGCTGATGAGGATCAGACACATGAGAACCTCCCAAAGGCTCCAGCTGCTGAGGATCAGACACATGAGAACCTCCCAAAGGCTTCAGCTGCTGAGGATCAGACACATGAGAACCTCCCAAAGGCTCCAGCTGATGAGGATCAGACACATGAGAACCTCCCAAAGGCTCCAGCTGATGAGGATCAGACACATGAGAACCTCCCAAAGGCTCCAGCTGATGAGGATCAGACACATGAGAACCTCCCAAAGGCTCCAGCTGATGAGGATCACGAAACAAGTTGGTGGCCCAGCACTGCTAACGTTCTACGGAAAGTAGCTTGGTGTGCTGGCATCGCCATCGTGGGTGTAGTGGCCTATCAAATCATCTCACATGGACATTGTCACCTATAGATATGAGGTGTAGCACCGTGATGAGGTGTAGCACCGCCATATGACATGGGGTGACAGAGCTGTACCTCATATGATGATATGCGATATGAGGTGTAGCACCGTCACAGATATGAGGTGTAGCACCGTCACCTCATGCGATATGAGGGGTAGTACCGTCACAGATATGAGGTGTAGCACCGTCACCTCATGCGATATGAGGGGTAGTACCGTCACCTCATGCGATATGAGGTGTAGCACCGTCACAGATATGAGGTGTAGAACCGTCACAGATATGAGGTGTAGCACCGTCACCTCATGCGATATGAGGGGTGGTACCGTCACCTCATGCGATATGAGGTGTAGCACCTTCACATATATGAGTGGTAGCACCATCACCTTATGCGATATGAGGTTTAGAACCGTCACAGATATGAGGTGTAGCACCGTCACCTCATGCGATATGAGGGGTGGTACCGTCACCTCATGCGATATGAGGTGTAGCACGTCACAGATATGAGTGGTAGCACCATCACCTTATGCGATATGAGGTTTAGAACCGTCACAGATATGAGGTGTAGCACCGTCACCTCATGCGATATGAGGGGTGGTACCGTCACCTCATGCGATATGAGGTGTAGCACCGTCACCTCATGCGATATATTAAGTGTAGCACCGTCACCTCATGCAATGTGAGGTGTAGCACCGTCACAGATATGAGTGGTAGCACCGTCACCTCATGCGATATGAGGTGTAGCACCGTCACCTCATGCGATATGAGGTGTAGCACCGTCACCTCATGCGATATATTAGGTGTAGCACCGTCACCTCATGCGATATGAGGTGTAGCACCGTCACAGATATGAGTGGTAGCACCGTCACCTCATGCGATATGAGGTGTAGCATCGTCACCTCATGCGATATATTAGGTGTAGCACAGTCACCTCATGCAATGTGAGGTGTAGCACCGTCACAGATATGAGTGGTAGCACCGTCACCTCATGCGATATGAGGTGTAGCACCATCACCTCATGCGATATGAGGTGTAGCATCGTCACCTCATGCAATATATTAGGTGTAGCACCGTCACCTCATGCGATATGAGGTGTAGCACCGTCACCTCATGCGATATGAGGTGTAGCACCGTCACCTCATGCGATATATTAGGTGTAGCACCGTCACCTCATGCGATATGAGGTGTAGCACCGTCACCTCATGCGATATGAGGTGTAGCACCGTCACCTCATGCAATATGAGGTGTAGCACCGTCACCTCATGCGATATGAGGTGTAGCACCGTCACCTCATGCAATATGAGATGTAGAACCGTCACATATATGAGGTGTAGCACCGTCACCTCACCTGCGATATGAGGGGTAGTACCGTCACCTCATGCAATATGAGGTGTAGCACCGTCACAGATATGAGTGTTAGCACCGTCACCTCATGCGATATGAGGTGTAGAACCGTCACAGATATGAGGTGTAGCACCGTCACCTCACGCGATATGAGGTGTAGCACCGTCACAGATATGAGTGGTGGCACCGTCACCTCATGCGATATGAGGTGTAGAACCGTCACAGATATGAGTGGTAGCACCGTCACCTCATGCAATATATTAGGTGTAGCACCGTCACCTCATGCGATATGAGGTGTAGCACCGTCACCTTATGCGATATATTAGGTGTAGCACCGTCACCTCATGCGATATGAGGTGTAGCACCGTCACCTCATGCGATATATTAGGTGTAGCACCGTCACCTCATGCGATATGAGGTGTAGCACCGTCACCTCATGCGATATATTAGGTGTAGCACCGTCACCTCATGCAATGTGAGGTGTAGCATCATCACAGATAGGAGTGGTAGCACCGTCACCTCATGCGATATGAGGTGTAGCACCGTCACCTCATGCGATATGAGGTGTAGCACCGTCACCTCATGCGATATATTAGGTGTAGTACCGTCACCTCATGCAATGTGAGGTGTAGCATCATCACAGATAGGAGTGGTAGCACCGTCACCTCATGCAATATATTAGGTGTAGCACCGTCACCTCATGCGATATGAGGTGTAGCACCGTCACCTCATGCGATATGAGGTGTAGCACCGTCACCTCATGCGATATATTAGGTGTAGCACCGTCACCTCATGCGATATGAGGTGTAGCACCGTCACCTCATGCGATATATTAGGTGTAGCACCGTCACCTCATGCGATATGAGGTGTAGCACCGTCACCTCATGCGATATATTAGGTGTAGCACCGTCACCTCATGCGATATGAGGTGTAGCACCGTCACCTCATGCGATATATTAGGTGTAGCACCGTCACCTCATGCGATATGAGGTGTAGCACCGTCACCTCATGCGATATATTAGGTGTAGCACCGTCACCTCATGCAATGTGAGGTGTAGCATCATCACAGATAGGAGTGGTAGCACCGTCACCTCATGCGATATGAGGTGTAGCACCGTCACCTCATGCGATATGAGGTGTAGCACCGTCACCTCATGCGATATATTAGGTGTAGTACCGTCATCTCATGCAATGTGAGGTGTAGCATCATCACAGATAGGAGTGGTAGCACCGTCACCTCATGCGATATGAGGTGTAGCACCGTCACCTCATGCGATATGAGGTGTAGCACCGTCACCTCATGCGATATATTAGGTGTAGCACCGTCACAGATATGAGTGGTAGCACCGTCACCTCATGCGATATGAGGTGTAGCACCGTCACCTCATGCGATATGAGGTGTAGCACCGTCACCTCATGCGATATATTAGGTGTAGCACCGTCACCTCATGCGATATGAGGTGTAGCACCGTCACCTCATGCGATATATTAGGTGTAGCACCGTCACCTCATGCGATATGAGGTGTAGCACCGTCACCTCATGCGATATATTAGGTGTAGCACCGTCACCTCATGCAATGTGAGGTGTAGCATCATCACAGATAGGAGTGGTAGCACCGTCACCTCATGCGATATGAGGTGTAGCACCGTCACCTCATGCGATATGAGGTGTAGCACCGTCACCTCATGCGATATATTAGGTGTAGTACCGTCACCTCATGCAATGTGAGGTGTAGCATCATCACAGATAGGAGTGGTAGCACCGTCACCTCATGCAATATATTAGGTGTAGCACCGTCACCTCATGCGATATGAGGTGTAGCACCGTCACCTCATGCGATATGAGGTGTAGCACCGTCACCTCATGCGATATATTAGGTGTAGCACCGTCACCTCATGCGATATGAGGTGTAGCACCGTCACCTCATGCGATATATTAGGTGTAGCACCGTCACCTCATGCGATATGAGGTGTAGCACCGTCACCTCATGCGATATATTAGGTGTAGCACCGTCACCTCATGCGATATGAGGTGTAGCACCGTCACCTCATGCGATATATTAGGTGTAGCACCGTCACCTCATGCGATATGAGGTGTAGCACCGTCACCTCATGCGATATATTAGGTGTAGCACCGTCACCTCATGCAATGTGAGGTGTAGCATCATCACAGATAGGAGTGGTAGCACCGTCACCTCATGCGATATGAGGTGTAGCACCGTCACCTCATGCGATATGAGGTGTAGCACCGTCACCTCATGCGATATATTAGGTGTAGTACCGTCATCTCATGCAATGTGAGGTGTAGCATCATCACAGATAGGAGTGGTAGCACCGTCACCTCATGCGATATGAGGTGTAGCACCGTCACCTCATGCGATATGAGGTGTAGCACCGTCACCTCATGCGATATATTAGGTGTAGCACCGTCACAGATATGAGTGGTAGCACCGTCACCTCATGCGATATGAGGTGTAGCACCGTCACCTCATGCGATATGAGGTGTAGCACCGTCACCTCATGCGATATATTAGGTGTAGCACCGTCACCTCATGCGATATGAGGTGTAGCACCGTCACCTCATGCGATATATTAGGTGTAGCACCGTCACCTCATGCGATATGAGGTGTAGCACCGTCACCTCATGCGATATATTAGGTGTAGCACCGTCACCTCATGCAATGTGAGGTGTAGCATCATCACAGATAGGAGTGGTAGCACCGTCACCTCATGCGATATGAGGTGTAGCACCGTCACCTCATGCGATATGAGGTGTAGCACCGTCACCTCATGCGATATATTAGGTGTAGCACCGTCACAGATATGAGTGGTAGCACCGTCACCTCATGCGATATGAGTGGTAGCACCGTCACCTCATGCGATATGAGGTGTAGCTCCGTCACAGATATGAGTGTTAGCACCGTCACCTCATGCGATATGAGGTGTAGAACCGTCACAGATATGAGGTGTAGCACCGTCACCTCACCTGCGATATGAGGGGTAGTACCGTCACCTCATGCGATATGAGGTGTAGCACCGTCACAGATATGAGTGTTAGCACCGTCACCTCATGCGATATGAGGTGTAGAACCGTCACAGATATGAGGTGTAGCACCGTCACCTCACGCGATATGAGGTGTAGCACCGTCACAGATATGAGTGGTAGCACCGTCACCTCATGCGATATGAGGTGTAGAACCGTCACAGATATGAGGTGTAGCACCGTCACCTCATGCGATATGAGGGGTAGTACCGTCACCTCATGTTATATGAGGTGTCGCACTGTCACAGATATGAGTGGTAGCACCGCCACCTCATGCGATATGAGGTGTAGCACCGTCACCTCATGCGATATGAGGGGTAGTACCGTCACCTCATGTGATATGAGGTGTCGCACTGTCACAGATATAAGTGGTAGCACCGTCACCTCATGCGATATGAGGTGTAGCACGTCACCTCATGCGATATGAGGTGTAGCACTGTCACACATATGAGTGGTAGTACCGTCACCTCATGTGATATGAGGTGTTGCACTGTCACAGATATGAGTGGTAACACCGTCACCTCATGCGATATGAGGTGTAGCACCGTCACCTCATGCGATATGAGGTGTAGAACCGTCACAGATATGAGGTGTAGCACCGTCACCTCACGCGATATGAGGTGTAGCACCGTCACAGATATGAGTGGTGGCACCGTCACCTCATGCGATATGAGGTGTAGAACCGTCACAGATATGAGTGGTAGCACCGTCACCTCATGCAATATATTAGGTGTAGCACCGTCACCTCATGCGATATGAGGTGTAGCACCGTCACCTCATGCGATATGAGGTGTAGCACCGTCACCTTATGCGATATATTAGGTGTAGCACCGTCACCTCATGCGATATGAGGTGTAGCACCGTCACCTCATGCGATATATTAGGTGTAGCACCGTCACCTCATGCGATATGAGGTGTAGCACCGTCACCTCATGCGATATATTAGGTGTAGCACCGTCACCTCATGCAATGTGAGGTGTAGCATCATCACAGATAGTAGTGGTAGCACCGTCACCTCATGCGATATGAGGTGTAGCACCGTCACCTCATGCGATATGAGGTGTAGCACCGTCACCTCATGCGATATATTAGGTGTAGTACCGTCACCTCATGCAATGTGAGGTGTAGCATCATCACAGATAGGAGTGGTAGCACCGTCACCTCATGCAATATATTAGGTGTAGCACCGTCACCTCATGCGATATGAGGTGTAGCACCGTCACCTCATGCGATATGAGGTGTAGCACCGTCACCTCATGCGATATATTAGGTGTAGCACCGTCACCTCATGCGATATGAGGTGTAGCACCGTCACCTCATGCGATATATTAGGTGTAGCACCGTCACCTCATGCGATATGAGGTGTAGCACCGTCACCTCATGCGATATATTAGGTGTAGCACCGTCACCTCATGCGATATGAGGTGTAGCACCGTCACCTCATGCGATATATTAGGTGTAGCACCGTCACCTCATGCGATATGAGGTGTAGCACCGTCACCTCATGCGATATATTAGGTGTAGCACCGTCACCTCATGCAATGTGAGGTGTAGCATCATCACAGATAGGAGTGGTAGCACAGTCACCTCATGCGATATGAGGTGTAGCACCGTCACCTCATGCGATATGAGGTGTAGCACCGTCACCTCATGCGATATATTAGGTGTAGTACCGTCACCTCATGCAATGTGAGGTGTAGCATCATCACAGATAGGAGTGGTAGCACCGTCACCTCATGCGATATGAGGTGTAGCACCGTCACCTCATGTGATATGAGGTGTAGCACCGTCACCTCATGCGATATATTAGGTGTAGCACCGTCACAGATATGAGTGGTAGCACCGTCACCTCATGCAATATATTAGGTGTAGCACCGTCACCTCATGCGATATGAGGTGTAGCACCGTCACCTCATGCGATATGAGGTGTAGCACCGTCACCTCATGCGATATATTAGGTGTAGCACCGTCACCTCATGCGATATGAGGTGTAGCACCGTCACCTCATGCGATATATTAGGTGTAGCACCGTCACCTCATGCGATATGAGGTGTAGCACCGTCACCTCATGCGATATATTAGGTGTAGCACCGTCACCTCATGCAATGTGAGGTGTAGCATCATCACAGATAGGAGTGGTAGCACCGTCACCTCATGCGATATGAGGTGTAGCACCGTCACCTCATGCGATATGAGGTGTAGCACCGTCACCTCATGCGATATATTAGGTGTAGCACCGTCACAGATATGAGTGGTAGCACCGTCACCTCATGCGATATGAGTGGTAGTACCGTCACCTCATGCGATATGAGGTGTAGCACCGTCACAGATATGAGTGTTAGCACCGTCACCTCATGCGATATGAGGTGTAGAACCGTCACAGATATGAGGTGTAGCACCGTCACCTCACGCGATATGAGGTGTAGCACCGTCACAGATATGAGTGGTAGCACCGTCACCTCATGCGATATGAGGTGTAGAACCGTCACAGATATGAGGTGTAGCACCGTCACCTCATGCGATATGAGGGGTAGTACCGTCACCTCATGTTATATGAGGTGTCGCACTGTCACAGATATGAGTGGTAGCACCGCCACCTCATGCGATATGAGGTGTAGCACCGTCACCTCATGCGATATGAGGGGTAGTACCGTCACCTCATGTGATATGAGGTGTCGCACTGTCACAGATATAAGTGGTAGCACCGTCACCTCATGCTATATGAGGTGTAGCACGTCACCTCATGCGATATGAGGTGTAGCACTGTCACACATATGAGTGGTAGTACCGTCACCTCATGTGATATGAGGTGTTGCACTGTCACAGATATGAGTGGTAACACCGTCACCTCATGCGATATGAGGTGTAGCACCGTCACCTCATGCGATATGAGGTGTAGAGTTTGCATGTTCTCTCCGTGTCAGCGGGGGTTTTCCTCCAGGTGTTCTGGTTTCCTCCGACTGTCCAAAGACATCATGCATCATGACCTTTTACCTAACATGAGCTGTGAAGGCTCATATTGAGTGAGAGGTATTCAGAAAACACATTCTGAAAAAATAAATAAAAGAAAAATAAAAATTTAAAAAATAATAATTTGGAAGAAGAACTGAATCTGTAAAATGAAATAAAAATGAAATAAGGAAAACTGAGTATCATAATTGTGAGAAATTCTCATCATATAACGACTTTTTTTCTCATAAACTTCTGACATTATTCTCATAATGTTACGACTTTTTTTTCTCGTAAAGTTATGACTTTTCTTTCATAATATTATGACTTTTTTTCTCGGAAACTTATGATTTTACTCGTACTAATCAAATTGAAGGAGTCGAGCAATCAAATCCATTCGTTCTGTTCAGGTTGTGCTGAGTCACAGAAACCTGAAGCCTGTTTTCTAATATCCAACAATTACTTAACTTTACTAGACAGATATTTCGCTAACATCATCACTAAATGAAAAAGCATTTCCCTTCAGTATTTAGACAGCAGCAGAGGAGAGCTTTGGAGATGCTAAAACATGTGATTATCTAAAGCCCTGGACAGACAGACAGCAACAGACACCAATGTGTGGTGTTCATGTTTTTGTTACTCAGCCAATGTTCACGGGTCTGGTGGACCCATCCCATTATTGGGTTTTTAGATCAATACAGCCATAACAATTTATGTAAAAATACTTAACAGATGTTTACTTTATCCCATTTACAAGCAATATAGACAGGATTTATGGTTAATATTTGCCATTTACCTCTGTAGGATAACATTTATGAATGAAAAGTGCTATTCGTTTTTTGTGATAAAATGTAATAAAAAAGAAAAATCAATTATAATCAAGGTATGGGTGGAAAAAAACGTGTTTATCTTGAACAAATATAAATGAAACAAGGTTTTTAATATATTGATGTTTATTTTTTTAACTTAATTAGAAATCAATTTCAGTCTACACAACACATCAGCCCCATTGAACACATACCCTATTCATGCCAGCCTATACAACACATGAGGGGCAGAGTTTTACTGTGTGTGTGTGTGTGTGTGTGTGTGTGTTGCATATGTATTTCTTGCACGTGATGCATGTATACTGTGTAAACCTGTCCATCTTGGGTCCACAAACATCGCAGCGCTTCTTTTTGTTGCTACTGGCCGCAACCTAGAATGATGAAAGTACTTAGATCAGGGATGTTACTAACACCTCTCTTTCACACACACACGCACACACTCACACACTCACACACACACACACACACACACACACACACACACACACACGCACTCCGGCTCGGGCAGATGGGGCACCAGCATCCTCCTCCTGAATCCTCCTCACAATGGCTGCAGAAGCAGGGGGTCTTGGGATACGTTGTCTTCTCTGGATTTGAGGTCTCACCAATGCCTTGCCCAGCTCCTCGAGAAAGACCCGTCTCCTCTGGAGCAATTCCTTCTGTTCCAATCTGGGTTCAACGTCATCCAGATGACAAAAGCGTTGTACGCTGAGATGTCCAAGATGTTGAAAAATATCACAAGTGGCCAGCGGAGGGTTCTCCTTTTGCAGCTGTAGCAAGTCACCAGTTTGTCCATGTTGTCCACCCCTCCTTATAATCCATGATGATTTCTGTGTTTTGATGCTCCTGGCCACAGATTCTCCCATCCCTATGCAGTGTACTCATGAGTACCACATTTTTGTCTTTCTTTGGCACGTAGGACACCAGGGATGTGTCGGCCGTGAACACAAACTTGGAAGAGTTGACGGGCTGGCTATGATGAGGATGAGTGAAGGGTATATTGGCAAGATTGTCAAGGAAACGCTGTTGACACCACCAAAGAGACGTAGCCCCATCTGCAACTTCTTCTCCCGTGTGGGCAAATCCATCACCAAGACCTTCACCGCACCCGTCGAAACCAAGAGGAACTCTGTAGGACCAGGACCCGTGAATGGTCTCTGACCTCTAGGGGCCTACTGAGCTCTGTAGGACCAGGACCAGTGAATGGCCTCCCACCTGTGAACTCACAGGTGAGGATGTGACTTCCTGAGCCTTTGTGAGTTTGTCTGCTGTCTACTTGGGTGCTGTGGGTTTTTCTAAAAAAGTCTTCAATAAAAGAAAAATAATTGAATTTCCGCTTAGCTGTCTTATAATTTTCTGTCGGAGCTGTAAATAGAAAAGAAACATAAAGAAAAGTTGTTTTACTAGTGTTTTTCACGTGGAAACCATCAGTCCTAGCATGTGAGTTGTAGTCATGAAATATGTAGTAGATAAGGTAATCACCATTCACATTCACTTAAAACACATATTATAAATTAATATAACTAGTTATGAAGCCACAAGTAAAGTAAAATAACAAAAAGAGCAGCTATCTTAAAAAAAAAGTATTTTACCAAAGTTTGCTGAAGCTAATATATAAAATAATTCATGTAAATAGTAGCAACACATACAGAACAGATATAAATGGTACAATACAGATACACACAAGGAGCATTAAATACAATTAAAGGGCCTACATAAGAGCATAAATATATATATATATATATATATATATATATATATATACACCAACATTAATCCTTGTGTGGTGTTCATGTTTTTGTTACTCAGCCAATGTTCACGGGTCTGGTGGACCCACCCCATTATTGGGTTTTTAAATCAATACAGCCATAACAATTTATGTAAAAATACTTAACAGATGTTTACTTTATCCCATTTACAAGCAATATAGACAGGATTTATGGTTCATATTTGCCATTTACCTCTGTAGGATAACATTTATGAATGAAAAGTGCTATTCGTTTTTTGTGATAAAATGTAATAAAAAAGAAAAATCAATTATAATCAAGGTATGGGTGGAAAAAAACGTGTTTATCTTGAACAAATATAAATGAAACAAGGTTTTTAATATATTGATGTTTATTTTTTTAACTTAATTAGAAATCAATTTCAGTCTACACAACACATCAGCCCCATTGAACACATAGCCTATTCATGCCAGCCTATACAACACATGAGGGGCAGAGTTTTACTCTGTGTGTGTGTGTGTTGCATATGTATTTCTTGCACGTGATGCATGTATACCGTGTCTTCCTGTCCATCTTGGGTCCACACACATCGCAGCGCTTCTTTTTGTTGCTACTGGCCGCAACCTAGAATGATGAAAGTACTTAGATCAGGGATGTTACTAACACCTCTCTTTCACGCACGCACACACACACACACACACACACACACACACACACACACACACATACACACACACACACACACACACACACACACACACACACAATATAATAAAACGATCCAGCATCCACCTGGTCAGTTGACTTTCAATCTCTGCTTGTTTTCTTGGGTTACGGCAGGTTTAATGAGTGTTATTCAGCCAGTCAAAACTTTGTGTTCACAGAAGAATCAAACTGTTGAGTTCATTCTACTTTTCTCTCCTCTACAGTCCACAGGGGGGAAACAGAGCTACAGAGCTCTGTAGGACCAGGACCAGTGAATGGTCTCTGTCCTATAGAGGCCTACAGAGCTCTGTAGGACCAGGACCAGTGAATGGTCTCTCACCTTAGTGGTCAGCAGTGTGAGCTCACAGGCGAAGATGTGACTTCCTGAGCCTTTGTGAGTTTGTCTGCTGTCTACTTGGGTGCTGTGGGTTTTTCTAAAAAAGTCTTCAATAAAAGACAAATAATTGAATTTCTGCTTAGCTGTCTTATAATTTTCTGTCGGAGCTGTAAATAGAAAAGAAATACATAGAAAAGTTGTTTTACTAGTGTTTTTCACGTGGAAACCATCAGTCCTAGCATGTGAGTTGTAGTCATGAAATAGGTAGTAGATAAGGTAGTCACCATTCACATTCACTTAAAACACATTATTAATGAATACAACTAGTTATGAAGCCACAAGTAAAGTAAAATGACAAAAAGAGCAGCTATCTTAAAAAAAATAAATAAAGTATTTTACCAAAAGTTTGCTAATGCTAATAAACAAAATAATTCATGTAAATAGTAGCAGCACATACAGAACAGATATAAATGGAACAATACAGATACACACATACACAATTAAAGGGCATACATAAGAGCATAAATATATTTATATATTGATTGTGTCTATATCTGTGTGTATATGTATATACACACAGATATAGACACAATCAATCAATAGGTGGAGCTAGTTTTAACTTTGTAAGTTCTGATACAATTTATATCATTTTTTGGATGTTTTTTTTAGCTTTTCTCTATATTATTGGATAATTAAATTTTGTTATTGAAATGAACCTGCGCCTGGAATAAGGACTTTGTCACCAACCGACCGCAGACGGTGAAACTTGGTGCCCACCGATCCTCTTCCCTCTCACTCAGCACCGGCTCTCCTCAAGGCTGTGTGCTGAGCCCGCTACTCTATGCACTCTACACCCATGACTGCACTCCATCCCACCCAAAAAACACTGTCATCAAATCTGCAGACGACACCACCGTGGTCGGGCTCATCTTGAAAGGAGACGAGACGGCCTACAGGGACGAGGTCCAGCGATTGACGGCATGGTGTGCAGGCAATAACCTGGCTCTCAACACAGTAAAAACAAAAGAAATCATCATCGACATTCCGGCAGGCGCTACAGGTCCATCAGAGCTCACACCATCAGACTCACAAACAGTTACTTTCCCTGGGCCATAAGAACTCTAAACTCTGTCAAACAGTAAATACCTCATACCTGTGCAATAATTATATTTTATTAGTAAAATAGCCACACTATTTATACACAGTTTTTATTTTTTTTTAATTGCACTGATCCAGAGAAGCACTCCAAACACATGTGTATTATGTGGGGAACGAATGTGAATGTGAATGTGAATGTGGTGAATGTTATGGAGGAATGAATGAGTATTGTAGTTGTCTGCTGTTTTTATTTATCTATTTTTAACTGCACTGAGCTGGAGAAGCCTCCACATTTTGTTGTACCATGTACAATGACAATAAAGCTTTCTATTCTAAAACAAACTGGCGCCTACATAGCTATTTGTACATGTGTGTGTGTGTGTGTGTGTGTGGTTTCTGTAGTTAAAGGTGCAGAGCCAGTAGAGGGAACCAAAGCACAACATTTAAACACAAACCTCACTTGACTTTTCTTCTGATAAACTGTTTGGGTTTTTGTAACAAGAGTTCTGGATATTTCTGTTCTTGCATTATGTACTTAAGCACTTGCATAAGTACACAATGCTTATTTTAGCAGCACCATGTACAGTATGTAGTAAAAGTATTCATTGTGCAGTAAAATGTCTCTGTGACTGTTATCTGATTCAATGTGACATCATTAGGCAGTACATACAGTATATATATACAGTATATATATTAAAGCTGCGAGCAGCGATAAACGGGCCCGAGCACCTTCTGGCGCGTTGGGGCTGACCTCAGGCGAAAATCGCACATTAAATTCAAAATGGCTGACTTCCTGTTGAGTTTTGGCTATACCTCCAAGAGGCTTTTTTTTTGTGTCTCCACATGTTACATCTTTCTGCTAAATTTCATACATGTAGGTGAAACCGGAGCGAGGGGCTGAATTTTTCCAACTTTCTAGGGGGCGCTAGCGAGCCATTTTGCAACAGCCAAGCCCAAGACCCTTAAAATACTACAATTTTTACAGCTTCTCATAAGTGTGCCAAGTTTAACAACTTTTTGAGCAAGTTAAGGCACTCAAAAAGGCGATTCATTTGAGATAAGAAAACGAAGAAACACTACAGTTTCAATAGGGCCTTCGCTGGTGCTCGGGCCCTAATAAAAATAAAATATTTATATATGAATAAAATATTTATATATATAAATAAATAAATTCAATCTTTATATATATATATAAATAAAATATTTAGGACCAGGACCAGTGAATGGTCTCTGTCCTTAGTGGTCAGCAGTGTGAGCTCACAGGCGAGGATGTGACTTCCTGAGCCTTTGTGAGTTTGTCTGCTGTCTACTTGGGTGCTGTGGGTTTAAATAGGTTCAACTTGATCAAACCTCTTGTTTTATTGACGTGACTGGGATGTTTCTAAATGTCTTCTTTATTTTCTGGGTCTGCCAGCTGCTTTCATTGTTATTTATATTTATATAAATGTAATTTATGGTGCTGTTGGATTGCTGCTGGACCGCCCCGTTACAGGTGTGTGTGGGAGAGAAAGCCGTTTTTAACCGCAGTGAAACTGCTGTTTTTGAAGGGCTGAACGACGAAAAAGATGGACTGAAGCAGAATATTTGGTTAGATAAAAACATGTAGTAATTTTTGGAAATAACACGATCTCTCTTGACTTTTAGACTGAGGACTGAGGCGAGGACAGAGAGGGTGGAGGAGGTGGAGGGAGGCTCATGTTTCTCACATCATTGTTACACAGCTGCTGCGCTCAGGAGACATTCCATGGGGCATGCGCAGGTGCGCAGAACGTCTGTGCATAGAATGTCATGATGTCATGATGTGACATCACATGCAAGGCTTATTGAAAGAGGCTGCACCTGCTGCCTTTAATCATGACGTCACAAAGCCAAATTCCGAATGATGTCACAAAGCCAAATTCCGAATGATGTCACAGAGCCAAATTCCGAATGATGTCACAAAGCCATCAAAGCCATCAGTTCAGAGAAATCTTACCAATAGGCATATGAAGTGGTTACTGAGTCAATAGAGCAGAAGATTCCTGAGACTGCAGCAATACGTCACGCCTTCAATTTGGAAAAGGGGGACAATGGAGCACTTTCTCGAATACTTCAGAGTTCGGAACATATTGCCGACACACAACGAACACAACGAACACAATGAAGACAACAATGACAAAAAAGACAACACAGATCTCCTGAGGACAGGGCAGCAGATTTCAAAGATGGCAGCATCACGTCCCCCCAATTTCGGAAGAGGGTCACTCCCTACCTTGAAGAGACCTCACTTGAACTTAAAATCAGCTCAAGAGCTGATATCTTACTTGAAGCCAGCTTGCATGAAGCCACTTCCCCTGAACACACCTCGCGAGAAAACACCTCCCCTGAACCCACCTCGCGAGAAAACACCTCCCCTGAACCCAGATCTCCTGAAGGAGCAGCGGATTTCAGAGATGGCAGCATCACGTCCTGCCAGTGTGCCAAAGGAGTTAGAGGGGCTCCCTTTCAAACCAACCAGCCTTATGAATGACAGATTGCTGACAGAAGCCAAAAACGAGGGAATTCTCCTGAGGACAGATCTCCAGAGGACAGCTATCCCAACTCTAGCTGATGAGGATCAGACACATGAGAACCTCCCAAAGGCTCCAGCTGCTGAGGATCAGACACATGAGAACCTCCCAAAGGCTCCAGCTGCTGAGGATCAGACACATGAGAACCTCCCAAAGGCTCCAGCTGATGAGGATCAGACACATGAGAACCTCCCAAAGGCTCCAGCTGATGAGGATCACGAAACAAGTTGGTGGCCCAGCACTGCTAACGTTCTACGGAAAGTAGCTTGGTGTGCTGGCATCGCCATCGTGGGTGTAGTGGCCTATCAAATCATCTCACATGGACATTGTCACCTATAGATATGAGGTGTAGCACCGTGATGAGGTGTAGCACCGCCATATGACATGGGGTGACAGAGCTGTACCTCATATGATGATATGCGATATGAGGTGTAGCACCGTCACAGATATGAGGTGTAGCACCGTCACCTCATGCGATATGAGGGGTAGTACCATCACAGATATGAGGTGTAGCACCGTCACCTCATGCGATATGAGGGGTAGTACCGTCACCTCATGCGATATGAGGTGTAGCACCGTCACAGATATGAGGTGTAGAACCGTCACAGATATGAGGTGTAGCACCGTCACCTCATGCGATATGAGGTGTAGCACCTTCACATATATGAGTGGTAGCACCATCACCTTATGCGATATGAGGTTTAGAACCGTCACAGATATGAGGTGTAGCACCGTCACCTCATGCGATATGAGGGGTGGTACCGTCACCTCATGCGATATGAGGTTTAGAACCGTCACAGATATGAGGTGTAGCACCGTCACCTCATGCGATATGAGGTGTAGCACCGTCACCTCATGCGATATATTAGGTGTAGCACCGTCACCTCATGCGATATGAGGTGTAGCACCGTCACCTCATGCGATATGAGGTGTAGCACCGTCACGTCATGCAATATGAGGTGTAGCACCGTCACCTCATGCGATATGAGGTGTAGCACCGTCACCTCATGCAATATGAGATGTAGAACCGTCACATATATGAGGTGTAGCACCGTCACCTCACCTGCGATATGAGGGGTAGTACCGTCACCTCATGCAATATGAGGTGTAGCACCGTCACAGATATGAGTGTTAGCACCGTCACCTCATGCGATATGAGGTGTAGAACCGTCACAGATATGAGGTGTAGCACCGTCACCTCACGCGATATG
Source organism: Sebastes fasciatus (assembly GCF_043250625.1). NCBI lineage: Eukaryota > Metazoa > Chordata > Actinopteri > Perciformes > Sebastidae > Sebastes > Sebastes fasciatus. The sequence continues at coordinate 30,185,830 of NC_133805.1, read as the reverse complement.
AGGTGTAGCACCGTCACAGATATGAGTGGTGGCACCGTCACCTCATGCGATATGAGGTGTAGAACCGTCACAGATATGAGTGGTAGCACCGTCACCTCATGCAATATATTAGGTGTAGCACCGTCACCTCATGCGATATGAGGTGTAGCACCGTCACCTCATGCGATATGAGGTGTAGCACCGTCACCTTATGCGATATATTAGGTGTAGCACCGTCACCTCATGCGATATGAGGTGTAGCACCGTCACCTCATGCGATATATTAGGTGTAGCACCGTCACCTCATGCGATATGAGGTGTAGCACCGTCACCTCATGCGATATATTAGGTGTAGCACCGTCACCTCATGCAATGTGAGGTGTAGCATCATCACAGATAGGAGTGGTAGCACCGTCACCTCATGCGATATGAGGTGTAGCACCGTCACCTCATGCGATATATTAGGTGTAGTACCGTCACCTCATGCAATGTGAGGTGTAGCATCATCACAGATAGGAGTGGTAGCACCGTCACCTCATGCAATATATTAGGTGTAGCACCGTCACCTCATGCGATATGAGGTGTAGCACCGTCACCTCATGCGATATGAGGTGTAGCACCGTCACCTCATGCGATATATTAGGTGTAGCACCGTCACCTCATGCGATATGAGGTGTAGCACCGTCACCTCATGCGATATATTAGGTGTAGCACCGTCACCTCATGCGATATGAGGTGTAGCACCGTCACCTCATGCGATATATTAGGTGTAGCACCGTCACCTCATGCGATATGAGGTGTAGCACCGTCACCTCATGCGATATATTAGGTGTAGCACCGTCACCTCATGCGATATGAGGTGTAGCACCGTCACCTCATGCGATATATTAGGTGTAGCACCGTCACCTCATGCAATGTGAGGTGTAGCATCATCACAGATAGGAGTGGTAGCACAGTCACCTCATGCGATATGAGGTGTAGCACCGTCACCTCATGCGATATGAGGTGTAGCACCGTCACCTCATGCGATATATTAGGTGTAGTACCGTCACCTCATGCAATGTGAGGTGTAGCATCATCACAGATAGGAGTGGTAGCACCGTCACCTCATGCGATATGAGGTGTAGCACCGTCACCTCATGCGATATGAGGTGTAGCACCGTCACCTCATGCGATATATTAGGTGTAGCACCGTCACAGATATGAGTGGTAGCACCGTCACCTCATGCAATATATTAGGTGTAGCACCGTCACCTCATGCGATATGAGGTGTAGCACCGTCACCTCATGCGATATGAGGTGTAGCACCGTCACCTCATGCGATATATTAGGTGTAGCACCGTCACCTCATGCGATATGAGGTGTAGCACCGTCACCTCATGCGATATATTAGGTGTAGCACCGTCACCTCATGCGATATGAGGTGTAGCACCGTCACCTCATGCGATATATTAGGTGTAGCACCGTCACCTCATGCAATGTGAGGTGTAGCATCATCACAGATAGGAGTGGTAGCACCGTCACCTCATGCGATATATTAGGTGTAGCACCGTCACAGATATGAGTGGTAGCACCGTCACCTCATGCGATATGAGTGGTAGCACCGTCACCTCATGCGATATGAGGTGTAGCTCCGTCACAGATATGAGTGTTAGCACCGTTACCTCATGCCATATGAGGTGTAGAACCGTCACAGATATGAGGTGTAGCACCGTCACCTCACCTGCGATATGAGGGGTAGTACCGTCACCTCATGCGATATGAGGTGTAGCACCGTCACAGATATGAGTGTTAGCACCGTCACCTCATGCGATATGAGGTGTAGAACCGTCACAGATATGAGGTGTAGCACCGTCACCTCACGCGATATGAGGTGTAGCACCGTCACAGATATGAGTGGTAGCACCGTCACCTCATGCGATATGAGGTGTAGAACCGTCACAGATATGAGGTGTAGCACCGTCACCTCATGCGATATGAGGGGTAGTACCGTCACCTCATGCGATATGAGGTGTAGCACTGTCACACATATGAGTGGTAGTACCGTCACCTCATGTGATATGAGGTGTTGCACTGTCACAGATATGAGTGGTAACACCGTCACCTCATGCGATATGAGGTGTAGCACCGTCACCTCATGCGATATGAGGTGTAGAGTTTGCATGTTCTCTCCGTGTCAGCGGGGGTTTTCCTCCAGGTGTTCTGGTTTCCTCCGACTGTCCAAAGACATCATGCATCATGACCTTTTACCTAACATGAGCTGTGAAGGCTCATATTGAGTGAGAGGTATTCAGAAAACACATTCTGAAAAAATAAATAAAAGAAAAATAAAAATTTAAAAAATAATAATTTGGAAGAAGAACTGAATCTGTAAAATGAAATAAAAATGAAATAAGGAAAACTGAGTATCATAATTGTGAGAAATTCTCATCATATAACGACTTTTTTTCTCATAAACTTCTGACATTATTCTCATAATGTTACGACTTTTTTTTCTCGTAAAGTTATGACTTTTCTTTCATAATATTATGACTTTTTTTCTCGGAAACTTATGATTTTACTCGTACTAATCAAATTGAAGGAGTCGAGCAATCAAATCCATTCGTTCTGTTCAGGTTGTGCTGAGTCACAGAAACCTGAAGCCTGTTTTCTAATATCCAACAATTACTTAACTTTACTAGACAGATATTTCGCTAACATCATCACTAAATGAAAAAGCATTTCCCTTCAGTATTTAGACAGCAGCAGAGGAGAGCTTTGGAGATGCTAAAACATGTGATTATCTAAAGCCCTGGACAGACAGACAGCAACAGACACCAATGTGTGGTGTTCATGTTTTTGTTACTCAGCCAATGTTCACGGGTCTGGTGGACCCATCCCATTATTGGGTTTTTAGATCAATACAGCCATAACAATTTATGTAAAAATACTTAACAGATGTTTACTTTATCCCATTTACAAGCAATATAGACAGGATTTATGGTTAATATTTGCCATTTACCTCTGTAGGATAACATCTATGAATGAAAAGTGCTATTCGTTTTTTGTGATAAAATGTAATAAAAAAGAAAAATCAATTATAATCAAGGTATGGGTGGAAAAAAACGTGTTTATCTTGAACAAATATAAATGAAACAAGGTTTTTAATATATTGATGTTTATTTTTTTAACTTAATTAGAAATCAATTTCAGTCTACACAACACATCAGCCCCATTGAACACATACCCTATTCATGCCAGCCTATACAACACATGAGGGGCAGAGTTTTACTGTGTGTGTGTGTGTGTGTGTGTGTGTGTTGCATATGTATTTCTTGCACGTGATGCATGTATACTGTGTAAACCTGTCCATCTTGGGTCCACAAACATCGCAGCGCTTCTTTTTGTTGCTACTGGCCGTAACCTAGAATGATGAAAGTACTTAGATCAGGGATGTTACTAACACCTCTCTTTCACACACACACACGCACACACTCACACACACACACACACACACACACACACACACACACACACACACTCCGGCTCGGGCAGATGGGGCACCAGCATCCTCCTCCTGAATCCTCCTCACAATGGCTGCAGAAGCAGGGGGTCTTGGGATACGTTGTCTTCTCTGGATTTGAGGTCTCACCAATGCCTTGCCCAGCTCCTCGAGAAAGACCCGTCTCCTCTGGAGCAATTCCTTCTGTTCCAATCTGGGTTCAACGTCATCCAGATGACAAAAGCGTTGTACGCTGAGATGTCCAAGATGTTGAAAAATATCACAAGTGGCCAGCGGAGGGTTCTCCTTTTGCAGCTGTAGCAAGTCACCAGTTTGTCCATGTTGTCCACCCCTCCTTATAATCCATGATGATTTCTGTGTTTTGATGCTCCTGGCCACAGATTCTCCCATCCCTATGCAGTGTACTCATGAGTACCACATTTTTGTCTTTCTTTGGCACGTAGGACACCAGGGATGTGTCGGCCGTGAACACAAACTTGGAAGAGTTGACGGGCTGGCTATGATGAGGATGAGTGAAGGGTATATTGGCAAGATTGGCAAGGAAACGCTGTTGACACCACCAAAGAGACGTAGCCCCATCTGCAACTTCTTCTCCCGTGTGGGCAAATCCATCACCAAGACCTTCACCGCACCCGTCGAAACCAAGAGGAACTCTGTAGGACCAGGACCCGTGAATGGTCTCTGACCTCTAGGGGCCTACTGAGCTCTGTAGGACCAGGACCAGTGAATGGCCTCCCACCTGTGAACTCACAGGTGAGGATGTGACTTCCTGAGCCTTTGTGAGTTTGTCTGCTGTCTACTTGGGTGCTGTGGGTTTTTCTAAAAAAGTCTTCAATAAAAGAAAAATAATTGAATTTCCGCTTAGCTGTCTTATAATTTTCTGTCGGAGCTGTAAATAGAAAAGAAACATAAAGAAAAGTTGTTTTACTAGTGTTTTTCACGTGGAAACCATCAGTCCTAGCATGTGAGTTGTAGTCATGAAATATGTAGTAGATAAGGTAATCACCATTCACATTCACTTAAAACACATATTATAAATTAATATAACTAGTTATGAAGCCACAAGTAAAGTAAAATAACAAAAAGAGCAGCTATCTTAAAAAAAAAGTATTTTACCAAAGTTTGCTGAAGCTAATATATAAAATAATTCATGTAAATAGTAGCAGCACATACAGAACAGATATAAATGGTACAATACAGATACACACAAGGAGCATTAAATACAATTAAAGGGCCTACATAAGAGCATAAA